>NC_057804.1:539337024-539458508 GCF_018294505.1 Triticum aestivum | reverse complement strand
TAGGGATTTTAGCTTTTCCTAGCAATTTTTAGGGATGAGGATGGATGAGTTCTCTAGATACGCAACTAAGCTGAACAACCTATAAGGGAAATATAGAAGCACGAGTTAAGCAAGAACCTGAGGGTACGAATGCCATCGAGGCTAAATCTATTCTCCTCAATGCTCACCCCAAAGGAAGGAACTTAGTCTACTAGTGATTGGTCTTGAGGTGATTGTCGAACATGTACAAACTTCATTGGAGCACATTGTAACACCGCTATACTTAACCTACAGTGATTCCGCTCTAATGATGCCATGTCATCTTATTTTGCTAAGCTTAACTGCCCCTTGATAAAAATCAAATTTAAATCCAAATTCAAATTGCAACTCAAATTAATATTTCTTCAAATAGTAAAACTAAAATGTTTGCATAATTCTGAAAACTCCCCTTATCATTTGTAATGTTGAAACCAACATCATTTGACTCATCAATCAATCTGTAGGAAATTTTAAAGTGATCCACATCATATTACTTGATCTTTTCAATTTCTGAAAATATTTAGACTTCACAAAATATTCTGAAACTTTTTTTTGCAACACCACAATATGTGCATGAATTATGTGCCAAGTTTCATATATAGAAAAATCTATTTTGATGGACTAACTAAAGGCAAAACACTAAAGGATTAATGTAACAGAAAATAGAAAAAGAAAATGGAAAAGACTAACTGTTCGATTGGGCCGCAAGTGCACATCCCAGCCCAACATCGGTTGTCCCCTACCTCTGTTCACTAGAGGTTGTGTGGACGCCACGCGCACGTCCGTGGTCATGGACGGCCACCTGCCGAGCATCCAGCCCCTCCCCAGTGCCTTACAAGACCCCCTTGATCGCATGGACAAAACCCTAGCCCTCATTTCCGCCTCCTCATGCCCCTCTCGTCCACACCGCGCGCAAGCAAAGCCCTGTCGCGATGGCCCCTGTCGTCTGTGTGCTCCCCGTCGACTCCGCCACCTGCATCCGTGTCCAGTAGACGCGCTGCATCCTTCTGCGTTGACTATGGCCACCAGCTCGTGCTAGGATGCAATGCAGAGTCGGATCCATCGTCGTCTTCCTCCTCGGACACCACCACCTTCGCATCAAATTCGTCGTCACCTGCACTTCTAAGCTGCCAGAGAGCTTTCCATACGCTCCACGGCGAGCTGCCAGGCTTTCCCCCTTTCTTCCTCTCGATTCCGTCGCCGCAGCACCATCCGCCATGCACTCCCCAGCCTATCTACCCCTGCTCGCGCGTGCTCGTCCACCCGTTGCCGCTCCCGCTCGCGTGCCCGCCCGCTCCCGCACTCGCCCGCTCTCGCACTCGCCGACTGCTACACACCAATGTCGCTTACACCCGAGTGCCACCGCTGCCGCTAGATGCCTCCCTAGCACAAGGAGCCACCACCATTGGACGCGCCACAACAACAACTTCCCAACGGGCCCATCCGCACGTGCTCCCGTCATCGGAATCGGCCGGCCGGAGCTCCTTCGCCCGTGCCGGATTAATGCCGGAGTTAGCGCACCACATAGCATTGTTAATTAGCTCTAATGGTTGGGTTAATTAATCACTGACCGAATGAGAAGAGGGGCCCGTGCCTAACTAACTTAGTTCAGTTTTCTGGTTAGGATTAGTTTTAATTCATAAAAGTGCATCTAGCGCCCCCTTAGTGGTTTTCGAGTATTGAAGACAAATGGATTAAGGGACTAATGTGTTTGTGAGTGTACACAAGACTTATAGTCCCTGAAGATCTGGTTTAACCGAAGAAAGAAGACCCCTAAAAATGTATTTCTTCAAATGAAGAATTTGGTACGGCCTGTGAAGAAATTGAAGTGAAGAATTGGAAGCTTGAAGACTTTGTTTTCTTAGTTTCTTTTCTTTTTATTTGATTCATAGGAAAAACCGTACTGTTAAAGGGGGTCTAGGTGATACATATACCATTTTTCCCAAGTGATGCTCAAGCCTATACACACCCTACCACTTCGAGTGAAGTCTCTGGATATCTCTGACAGTGCTGACGAATTTGCTAGTGACAGAGTGTGGCACCCCAGCTCAGAGCAACCGGTTTACCTTGCATTGCCAGCCCAGAGATCAAGTCTTCTGGCAATACACAACAACTTGGTACAGAAAACAACCGCTTTATTGATCTCTAGCAGGTACATAAGTCGACGGTTACATGATGAAACGAGGCCAGATGGCACATCTGGTGCGGCTGAACTTATGTACATTATTTAGTAGACAAAGCATGGGCCTCGACGAAACATCTACGTAGCAGCGGAAAGACGACGTAGCAGAATTCCATCTCACAGGGACACAGCAGGGACACGGCCTAGATCGCAATGAATGGAACAACTCCAACTTTTGGTATAACTTCTCCTAAAATTGGCATGACATGCCAGGTGAGTACTTTGAATGTACTTGCAAGTTCAGAGCAAGAAAAGAAAATATGACAAACAATAACAACAATCAGGTTTTAATTCATGAACAGGATGAAGTATCCATGAAGTGCATCTGGTGCAACAACCTTGGTCCCTCTGACCAATTTACCATCTCGGGTTACCTCAGAACCCATATGATCAACTCACCATCATGATCCCCACTAGATCACCTCCAAACCAACATAGTGGTCATGGCGATCTCAGAGTTTTTAGTGAGCATATTAGTTATTTCTATTGACTCATGGCGTGACCTACTATGAACTATGTCCATAACCGAGGACGCGACTATCGATAGATTATACACTCTATAAAGGTTGGTACATTGTACCCACACCACATAATTCATGGCCTCGTGCTCCCATTCGGGTGGACCAACAACATTCCGACAAAACCAATCTATTGCATGACACTCTCCCGGCCACTCTGACAAACTCCCCTTTGGGCTAAGTCCTGGGTGGCCCCGATGTCACCGCGTGACGTTGCTACTTCTTGAGCTTGCGTTGTTTTTTCACTTGAAGAGGAAATGGTGATGCAGCAAAGTAGAGATAAGTATTTCCCTCAGTTAACAACCAAGGTATCAATCCAGTAGGAGGAACACACAAGTCTCCAATAATAGCAACTAAACAAACAAACAAATACTTGGACCCAACACAATAAAGGGGCTGTCAATACCTTCACGGTTACTTGCAAGGATGAGATTTGATAGAGATATGTATAAAAGATAAATAAAAGTGCAAAATAAAGTAAAGATAAATATATTGCAGCAAGTTATTTCTGGGTTTTTGGTTTTATAGATATGAAAATAATATGATAAGAATATACCCGGGGGCCATAGTTTTCACTAGAGGCTTCTCCCTTGAAAGAACGCATGTGGTGGGTAAACAAATTACTGTTGAGCAATTGATAGAAAAGCAAATAATTATGACAACATCTAAGGCAATGATCATGAAAATAGGCATCACATCCATGACAAGTAGACCGACTCCTGCCTGTATCTACTACTATTACTCCTCACATCGACCCCTATCCAACATGCATCTAGTGTATTAAGTTAACAAGAATGAAGTAACGCCTTAAGCAAGATGACATGATGTAGAGGGATAGATTCAATCAATATGAATAAACACGACCTTTTTATCCTTAATGTCAACAATACAAATACGTGTCGTGTCCCCTTCTGTCACTGGGATTGAGCACCTCAAGATTGAACCCATTACAAAGCACCTCTCCCATTGCAAGAAAAATCAATCTAGTTGGCAAAACCAAATCAATAGATCACAGATAAATACAAATCTATCTTAGTCATGCATTAAAGAGTTCAGAGAAGACTCAAATAATATTCATAGATAATCTGATCATAAACCCACAATTCATCGAATCTCAATAAACGCACCGCAAAAGAAGATTACATCGAATAGATCTCCAACAACATCGAGGAGAACATTGTATTGAAGATCAAAAAGAGAGAATAAGCCATCTAGGTACTAGATATGGACTCGTAGGTCTGTGGTAAGCTACTCACACATCATCAGATCTCATACGATAGAGTACCGGAAAAGGTTGATGTAGAAGCCCTCCGTTATCGAGTCCCCCTATGATAGAGTACTAGAAAAGGCCCCAAGATGGGATCTCACAAGGACAGAAGCTAGCAGCGGCGGAAGCCCCTGGTATACGGGGAATATTTGGGTATTTTATAGAGGTGAGATTAGGGTTAGAGGTGCCACGGTTGGCCCACAAGCCCGCCCCCCTAGCGCGCGCTTGGTGAGCTTGTGGCCCATCTATGGCTCTTCTGGCCTCCTACCGAAGCTTCCTAGGTGTCTTCTGCTCCAAGAAAAATCATCAAAAAGTTTCGTTCCGTTTGGACTCTGTTTGGTATTGATTTTCTATAAAAGACAAAAACAAGGAAAAAACAACAACTGGCACTAGGCACTAGGTTAATAGTTAGTCCTAAAAAATTACATAAAATAGCATAATAATGCATATAAAACATCCAAGATGGATAACATAATAGCATGGAATAATCAAAATTATAGATACATTGGAGATGTATCAAGAATCCCCAAGCTTAATTCCCGCTCGTTCTCGAGTAGGTAAATGATAAAAACAGAATTTTTGATGTGGAATGTTACCTAACTTGTTTATCATGTAATCTTTTTTATGTGGTATGAATATTCAGATCCATAAGATTTAAAACAAAAGTTTAATATTGACATTAAAAAAATAATACTTCAAGCATACTAAAAAGCAATCATGCCTTAAAATATCATGGCTAAAGAAAGTTATCCGTACAAAATCATATAATCTTGTCATGCTCTATCTTCATAACACAAAGTATTTATATTATGTACAACCCCAATGAAAAGCCAAGCAATTGGTTTATAATTTTAACGTTCTTAAGGTTTTTCAACTTTCACGCAATACATGAGTGTGAGCCATGGATATAGCACTATAGGTGGAATACAATATGATGATGGAGGTTGTGTGGAGAAGACAAAAAAGAAGAAAGTCTCACATCGACAAGGCTAATAAATGGGCTATGGAGATGCCCATCAATTTATGTCAATGCAAGGAGCAGGGATTTCCATGCAACGAATGCACTAGAGCTATAAGTGCATGAAAGCTCGAAAGAAAACTAAGTGGGTGTGCATCCAACTTGCTTGCTCACGAAGACCTAGGGCACTTTGAGGAAGCACATCATTGGAATATACAAGTCAAGTTCTACAATGAAAAATTCCCACTGGTAATATATGAAAGTGACAAAATAGGAGACTCTCTATCATGAAGAACATGGTGCTACTTTGAAGCACAAGTGTGGAAAAGAATAGTAACATTGTCCCTTCTCTCTTTTTCTTACATTCATTTTTTTCTTTTCTCCTTTTTCTTTTGGGCTCTTTGACCTCTTTTTATTTATTTAAGTCCGGAGTCTCATCTCGACTTGTGGGCGAATCATAGTCTCCAACATCCTTTCCTCACATGGGACGATGCTCTAATAATGATGATCATCACACTTTTATTTACTTACAACTCAAGAATTACAACTCGATACTAGAACAAAGATATGACTACGTGAATGTCTCCGGTGGTGTACCGGGATGTGCAATGTTCTAGTGTGACATGTATAAAAAATATGAACAGTGGCCAAGCCACAAATACTATGCCAACTATATGATCATGCAAAGCTATATGACAATGATGGTATGTGTCGTAATAAAACAAAACAATGGAAGGTGCATGGCAATATATCTCAAAATGGCTATGGAAATGCCATAATAGGTAGGTACACTGGCTATTTTGAGGAAGACATAAGGTGGCTTATGTGTGAAAGAGTGCATCATATCATGAGATTGGATGCACTGGTGAAGTTTGCACCAACTCTCAAGGTGAGAAAGGGCAATGCACGGTACCGTAGAGGCTAGCAATGGTGGAAGGGTGAGAGTGCTTATAATCCATGGACTCAACAACAATAGTCTTAAAGAACTCACATACTTATTGCAAAAATTTATTAGCCCTCGAAACAAAGTACTAAGACGCATGCTCCTAAGGGGGTAGATTGGTAGGAAAAGACCATCGCTCGTCCCCGACTGCCACTCATAAGGAAGACACACAAAAATAAATTATGCTCCAACTTCATCGCATAGAGAGAGCCCATAAGTGCATGAACAAAACCTTAACACAAATATTCTTACTAAACCTCAATTACTCACTATCATGACTCTGATATCACCATCATTATATCTCAAAATAAATGCAAGGAATCAAACTTCTCATATATTCAATGATCTTCACGAAAGTTTTTATTATATCCCTCTTGAATACCTTATCATATTAGGACTAAATTTATAACCTAAGCTATTTATAAGACTCTCAAAATAATATAAGTGAAGCATGAGAGTTCATCAATTTCATCAAAATAAAACCACCACCATGCTCTAAAAAGATAGAAGCGAAGCACTAGAGCAACTACCTAGCTCAAAAGATATAAGTGAAGCACATAGAGTATTCTAATAAATTCTTGATTAATGTGTGTCCCTCTCAAAAGGTGTGTACAGCAAGGAAGATTGTGGAAAACTAAAAAGCAAAGACTTATATAATACAAGACGCTCCAAGCAAAACACATATCATGTGGTGAATAAAAATATAGCCTCAAGTAATTTACCGATGGATCGTAGATAAAACAGGGGATGCCATCCGAGGCATCCCCAAGCTTAGATGCTTGGTTGTCCTTGAATATTACCTTGGGGTGGCTTGGGCTTCCCGAAGCTTCGGCTCTTGCCACTCCTTATTCCATATTTCATCGAAACTTCACCCAAAACTTGAAAACTTCACAACACAAAACTCAACAGGAAACTCATGAGATCCGTTAGTATAATAAAGCAAATCACCATTTCTAGGTACTGTTATCTCATTTTAATTTTATATTGGTGTTATATCTACTGTATTATAACTTCTCCATGGCTCATACCCCCCGATACTACCCATAGATTCATCAAATAAGGAAACAAAACAATGAAAACATAATCTGTCAAAAACAGAATAGTTTGTAGTAATCTGGACTTTAACCAAACTTCCGTAACTCCAAAAATTCTGAAAAATTAGAAAAGTGTAGGCTATTTGTATATAAATCTTATGTAAAAAGTTCATAGCTTTATCACGCTCCAGTGAATTTTAAAAATTCTTCTACTGGACACAAAAGTTTCTATTTTTTAGCAAAATCAAATCAACTATCACCCAAATCATCCCAAAGGTCTTACTTGGCACAATCACTAATTAAAATACTAAAACACAATCATAACAGAAGTATAATTGCATATTTATTTAAAAATAGAAGCAAAAAACAAAAACATAAAATAAAATTGGGCTGCCTCCCAACAAGCGCTAGTTTTTACGCCGCTAGCTAGGCATATTGCATAGATCTAGGTATTGCCATCTTTGATATTCAATCCATAAGTAGCACCCATAATAGATTCATATGGAAACCTAATTTTCTTTCTTGGAAATTCTTTCATGCCCTTCCTTAATGGAAATTGAAATCTAATGTTTCCTTCTTTCATATCAATAATTGCACCAATCATTGTAAGGAAAGGTCTACAAAGAATAATATGGCATGTAGGATTGCAATCCATATCAAGCACAGTAAAATCTACGGTCACATAATTACTATTTGCAACAATAAGAACATCATTAATCCTTCCCATAGGTTTCTTAATAGTGGGATCCGCTAGGTGCAAATTTAAGGAACAATCATCAAGTTTCTGGAAACCTAGCACATCACATAATGTTTTTGGAACAGTGCAAATGCTAGCACCTAAATCACATAAAGCATTGCACTCATAATCTTTAATATTAATCATAACAGTAGGTTCCCATTCATCATAAAGCTTTCTAGGGATTGAAACTTCCAACTCTAGTTTTTCTTCAAAAGATTTCATCATAGCATCAATAATTTGTTTAGTAAAAGCCTTATTTTGATTATAAGCATGAGGTGAATTAAGCATATATTGTAACAATGAAATACACTCAGGCAAAGAACAATTATCATAATTAAAATCCTTGAAATCCAAAAGAGTGGGCTCATCACTAGTTAAAGTTTTGACCTCGCCAAACCCACTTTTATCAATTTTTTCATTAAGATCTTCACCATCCAAATTATTGGGACGCCTTCTAGCTAAAATTGACTCATCTCCAGTTCCTTCTCTATCATGTTTTATATAAGAAAGCAAAGATTCAATAGGAGTCACACCAGTCACTTTAAGATCTTCATCAAGATTAGCGCAAAACCTAGAAGAACACACTTTTTCTAGCCATTCTCTCTTACCACGCATCCTAGCGGTTCTCTCCCTACTTTCATTAATAGAAATTTGAATATATTTCAGAGACTCATTAATATCAAGATTTGGTGGCATATATCTAATCTTAAAAGAATCAATCTCATGAGAAATTCTATCCACGTTTCTAGCCAAATCATCAATCTTAAGCAATTTTTCTTCTACCATAGCACTGAAAATCTTTTGGGAATTTATAAAATCTTTAATATTATTCTCAAGATCAAAGGGTATATTATTATAATTTTCATAAGAATTGTTGTAGGAATTACCATAATTGTTAGAGGAATTGCTAGGAAATGGCTTGGATTGAAATTACCTCTATACGCGTTATTACCAAAATTGTTCCTACCAACAAAATTCACATCCATTCATTGTTATTCTCAATCAAAGTAGACAAAGGCATGTCATTAGGATCAATATCAGCACTCTTGCTAGCAATAAATGTCATAAGTTCATCCATCTTTCCACTCAAAGTATTAATTTCTTCAATATTATGTACTTTTTTACTAGTAGAAGATCTTTCGGTATGCCATTGAGAGTAATTTGCAATAATATTATCTAGGAGTTTAGTAGCTTATCCTAATGTAATTTCCATAAAAGTACCTCCCGCGGCGCAATCTAAAATATTTCTAGATGCAAATTCAATCATGCATAATTTTTTATATGATCATCCATAAATTTAAACCATGCGTAGGGCAATTTCTTATCATTGATTTCATCCTCTCCCAAGATTGTGCAACATGTTCATGATCAAGTTGCTTAAAATTCATTATATCATTCCTAAGGGAGATGATCTTAGTGGGAGGAAAGTACTTGGAAATAAAAGCATCCTTACACTTATTCCATGAATCAATACTATTTTTAGGCAAGGAAGAAAACCAAGTTTTAGCACGACCAACGGAAATAGCTTCAAGTTAACAATATAATTATCCACATCTTTTTTATTTTGCATATCACACAATTCAATGAAAATATTAAGATGGGATGCAACATCCTCATTAGGACTACCAGAAAATTGTTCTTTCATAACAAGATTCAACAAAGCGGCATTAATTTCATACGATTCCGCACTAGTGGAGGGACCAATCGGAGTACTAATAAAATCATTATTATTAGTGTTGGAAAAGTCACACAAATGTTTATTGAGACATCTTGACGAAGCAAGCAATCTAGCACACAAGCAAACAAAAGGCAAACGAAAAGATGAACAGAAAGAAGGCGAATAAAAAGGCAAATATATTTATGTTTTTCTGAAAACGTTTTAGAAGTTGGGGAGAGGAAAACGAGAGGCAAATGGTGAATAATGTAAATGCAAGAGATGAGAGTTTGTGATAGGTACTTGGTAGGCTTGATGTAGAACCTCCCCGGCAACGGTGCCAGAAATTCGTCCTACTACTTCTTGAGCTTGCGTTGGTTTTTCCCTTGAAGAGGAAACAATGATGCAACAAAGTAGAGATAAGTATTCCCTTGGTTAAGAACCAAGATATCAATCCAGTAGGAGGAACACACAAGACTCCAATAATAGCACCTGCACAAACAAAAAAAAATACTTGCACCCAACGCGATAAAGGGGTTGTCAATCCCTCCACGGTTACTTGCAAGGATGAGATCTGATAGAGATAGGTATAAAAGATAAATAAAAGTGCGAAATAAAGTAAAGATAAATAAATTGCATCAAGGTATTTATGGGTTTTTGGTTTTATAGATCTAAAAATAATATGATAAAAATGAACCCCGGGGCCATAGTTTTAAGTAGAGGCTTCTCTCTTGAAAGAACACATGCGATGGGTAAACAAATTACTATTGAGCAATTGATAGAAAAGGGAATAATTATGACGACATCTAAGGAAATGATCATGAATATAGGCATCACATCCATGACAATTAGACCGACTCTTGCCTGCATCTACTACTATTACTCCTCACATCGATCGCTATCCAGCATGCATCTAGTGTATTAAGTTAACAAGAATAGAGTAACGCCTTAAGCAAGATGACATGATGTAGAGGGATAGATCCAATCAATATGAATAAACCCCACCTTTTTATCCTTAATGGCAACAATACAAATATGTGTCATGCCCCCTTCTGTCACGGGGATTGAGCACCGCAAGAGTGAACCCATTACAAAGCACCTCTCCCATTGCAAGAAAAATAAATCTAGTTGGCCAAACTAAATCAATATATTGGAGAGAAATACAAAGCTATCTTAATCATGGATAAGTGAGTCAGAGAAGACTCAAATAATATTCATAGATAATCTGATCATAAACCCAGAATTCATCGGATCTCAACAAACGCACCGCAAAAGAATATTACATCAAATAGATCTCCAAGAACATCGAGGAGAACATTGTATTGAAGATCAAAGAGAGAGAACAAGCCATGTAGCTACTAGCTATGGACCCGTAGGTCTGTGGTAAACAACTCACACATCATCGAAAGGGCAACAAGGTTGATGTAGAAGCCCTCCGTAATTGAATCCCCTTCCGGCAGAGTACCGGGAAGGACCCCAAGATGGGATCTCACAAGGACAGAAGCTTGTGATGGTGGAAAAGTATTTTTGGTGTGCCCCTAGTATACGGGGAATATTTGGGTGTTTATATTGCTGAGATTACAGTTGGTGGTGCCACGATGGACCCACAAGCTCGGGGGGCGCCCTCCTAGGGCGCGACTGGTGAGCTTGTGGCCCATCCATGGATCTTCTAGCCTCCTCCGGAGCTTCCTAGGTGTCTTCTGGTCCAAGAAAAATTTTCAAAAAGTTTCGTTCCGTTTGGACTCCATTTGGTATTGATTTTCTGTAAAATACAAAAACAAGGAAAAAAACAGCAACTGGCACTTGCCACTAGGTTAATGGTTAGTCCCTAAAAATGATATAATATAGCATATAAAACATCAAGATGGATAATATAACAGCATGGAACAATAAAAAATTATAGATACATTGGAGACATATCAGACATCCGCCACCTTCGTGGCCGACCACCTTCGTCGACAAAACTAAAATAAAGTCCCACACAAGGACAATGGTACCATACAACTGCGGTCAAACAAGGTTATGGCTGCCTACCGGGCCTGGGCAGCGCGAGCACATATCCTTCGCTAGTTGGAGGCACCGGCTAGAGGCATGACAATAAACCGAATTAGGGCCTCCCCACCCAGGCAAGTGTGGTTGCACTGGTGATACGTCTGCAATGTATCTATAATTTTTGATTGTTTCATGCTATTATATTATCTGTTTAGGATGTTTTATATGCATTAATATGCTATTTTATATTATTTTTGGGACTAACTTATTAACCCAGAGCCAGTTTCTGTTTTTCCTTGTTTTCGAGGTTTACAGAAAAGGAATATCAAATGGAGTCCAAATGGAATAAAACTTTTCGATGATTTTTCTTGAACCAGAAGACATCCACGAATCTTGGAGAGGAAGGCAGGAGGTGACCGAGGAGGCCACAAGCGGGCCTGCCGCACCCCGGGGGGGGGGGGGGCGCCCTGAGGGCTTGTGGGCCCCTCGAGGGTCTCTTAACCCTAACCTTTGGCCTATAAATTCCCAAATATTCCCAAACCAACATAAGCGTCCACCAAAATACTTTTCCACCACCGCAAGCCTCTGTTCCTGTGAGATCCCATCTTGGGGCCTTTTTCGACACCTTGCCGAAGGGCAATTTGATCACGGAGGGCATCTACATCAACCCTATTGCCCTTTCGATGAAGCTTGAGTTGTTTACCATAGACCTACGGGTCCATAGCTAGTAGCTAGATCGCTTCTTCTATCTCTTTAATCTTCAATACAATGTTCTCCTTGATGTTCTTGGAGTTCTATCCGATGTAATATTCTTTTGCGGTGAGTTTGTCGAGATCCAATGAATTGTGGATTTATGATCAGATTATTTATGATTATTATTTGAGTCTTTTCTGAACTCTTTTATGCATGATTAAATATCTTTGTATTTCTCTTCGAATTATCGGTTTGGTTTGGCCAACTAGATTGGTTTTTCTTGCAATGGGAGAGGTGCTTAGTTTTGGGTTCAATCTTGCGGTGTCCTCATCCGGTGACAAAGTAGGGGTAGCGAGGCACGTATTGTACTATTGCCATCAAGGATAAAAAGGTGGGGTTTATGTCATATTGCTTGAGTTTATCCCTCTACATCATGTCATCTTACTTAAAGCGTTGCTCTGTTCTAATGAAGTTAATACTCTAGATGCACGCAGGAGTCGGTCAATGGGTGGAGTAACAGTAGTAGACGCAGGATCGTTTTGGTCTACTGGACACGGACGTGATGCCTATATTCATAATCATTGCCTTGGAATTCGTCATAACTTTGCACTTTTCTATCAATTGCTCGATAGTAATTTGTTTACCCACCGTATGTTTTCTTTCAAGAGAGAAGCATCTAGTGAAACCTATGGCCCCCGGGTCTATTTTCCATCATATTTTTTCAGATCTATAAACCAAAAAAAAATCCAAAAATACCTTGCTGCAATTTTTTTTATTTTTTTATGTTTTAGTAATCTTTTATATCTATCTCTATCAGATCTCACGTTTGCAATTGACCGTGAAGGGATTGACAACCCCTTTATCACGTTGGGTGCAAGTGTTTGATTGTTTGTGCAGGTGCATAGATTGGAGACTTGCGTGCACCTCCTACTGGATTGATACTTTGGTTCTCGCACTGAGGGAAATACTTATCTCTACTTTGCTGCATCACCCTTTGCTCTTCAAGGGAAAACCAACGCAAGCTCAAGAAGTAGCAGGAAGAATTTCTGGCGCCGTTGGCGGGGAGGTTCTACATCAAGCCTACCAAGTACCCACCATAAACTCTCATCTCTTGCATTACATTATTCACTATTTGCCTCTCATTTTCCTCCCCCACTTATAAAACATTTTTAGAAAATCACAAAAATATTTGCCTTTTTATCCACCCTTCTTCCGTTCGTCTTTTCATTTGCTTTTTGATTGTTTGTGTGCAAGATTGCTTGTTTGGCTATCATGGCTAGATCCTTTATCATAGTTGATACCCCGGAAACTAAAGTTATTAATTTTAAACAAAGGGATGCGGAGAATCTAAAAGATGCTTGGTATAGAATTTGCAATGCTCAAAATAGATGTACTCGTAAGCAATCCACTACCATTCTTCTTCGGAATTTTCATGTGGGTGTTACTACTTGGTACAGATATGTGCTAGACACCATTGCTGGGTGGAATTTCTTGGGTAGTCACACAATGGATGCTTACAATGCTATGTTAAATCTAGTGGGATCACCATCACTCATGGTTAATGAAACAATTTTAACTTTGGAACATGTGATGCAAAGGCTTGATATTATTGAGAATAAAATTGCTATCGTAGAGCTTATTGAAAACCTGGATAAGAAGATTCATAATCAAATTACTCAATATGGATCGAAGGTAGGAATCACTTTGAAGAATCTAAAGGAAAAATAACCCATAGTTAATGAGAAGATAGATCAAGGTTCTACTAGAATTGATAAGCTAGAAGATATTATTACCAACTTGGGTTCCACTTTTGCCTCCGTTAAAACTGCTCCAAAATTTCCTCCTACTAAAGCTGCTAAGTTTATTTATGTTCCTAAAAATAAGGGTGAATCTTCTAGTAAACGAAACAAAGATCTTAAGATGATAAGTGTTCACCTTGTCTTTATTAATATTATTAAGGAACCAATTGCTACGAGTGAATTTCTTGATTTATTTCATAGGAGCATGTTTATTAATAAAACCAAAGAAGGGTTTTTAAGTGTGCGATTGAGGAATTGCGTACCAAAGATGAAAAATACCTACATCTATGTTCTATTCCCAGCTAGGGGCGTTAAACAATAGCGCTTGTTGGGAGGCAACCCAATTTTATTTTTATGTTTTTTGGTTCCGTTTTCAATAAATACACATTATTACCTCTGTAGTAATTGTGTTTTTGTATTTTAGTTAGTGTTTGAGCCAAGCAATGATGGTCTACGGTGACAGTTGATTCGATCTAGCTGAAAAACAAAAACTTTTGCGCCCAGTAAAACAATTTTAGGAAATCATAAAAACATGATTTTGATATGAATTTTTTACACAATATTTATATACAATTTCCCAGGTTGTCTTAATTTTTAAGAATTTTTGGAGTTATAGAAGTATACAAAGTTTCCAGATTTCTACAGACTGTTCTGTTTTTGACAATTCTGTTTTCTATGTGTTGTTTGCTTATTTTGATGAATCTATGGGTAGTATTGGGGGGTATGAAGCATGGAAAAGTTGGAATACAGTAGATATAACACCAATATAAATTTAGAACAACAACAGTACCCAAAGTGGTGACTTATTTTTTTATTCTAACAAATCTCATGATTTTTTTGTTGAGTTTTGTGTTGTGAAGTTTTCAAGTTTTGGGTAAATATTTGATGGACTATGGAATAAGGAGTGGCAAGAGCCCAAGATTGGGGATGCCCAAGGCACCTCAAGGTAATATTCAAGGACAACCAAGCATCTAAGCTTGGGGATGCCCCGGATGGCATCCCCTCTTTCATCTTCGATCCATCGGTAGATTTACTTGAGTCTATATTTTTATTCACCACAAGATATGTGTTTTGCTTGGAGCGTCTTGTATAATATGAGTCTTTGCTTTTTATTTTGCCACAATCATCCTTGCCATACACACCTTTTGATAGAGACATGCATGGATCATGAATTTATTAGAATACTCTATGTGCTTCACTCATATCTTTTGAACTAGGCAATTTGCTCTAGTGCTTCACTTATATCTTTTTAGAGCACGACGCTAGCTTCATTTATAGAAATTGTTGAGTTCTCATGCTTCATTTATATTATTTTGAGAGTCTCTAAACAACATGGTAATTTGCTTACGTTATGAATTTAGTCCTAATATGATGGGCATCCAAGAAGGATATAATAAAAACTTTCATATAAAGAGCATTGAATACTATGAAAAGTTTGATTCCTTGCATTTGTTTTGATATATAAAGATGGTGATATTAGAGTCATGCTAGTGAGTAATTGTGTATTGATAGAATTACTTGTGTTAAAGTTTGTGATTCCCGTAGCATGCACTTATGGTGAACCGTTATGTGATGAAGTCAGAGCATGATTTATTCTTTGATTGTCTTCCTTATTAGTGGCGGTCAGGGACAAGCGATGGTCTTTTCCTACCAATCTATCCCCCTAGGAGCATGCATGTAGTACTTTGTTTCGATAGATAATAGAATTTTGCAATAAGTATGTGATTGCTTTATGACTAATGTTGAGTCCATGGATTATACACACTCTCACCCTTCCACATTTTCTAGCCTCTCTAGTACCGCACAGCTTTCGCCGGTGCATTAAACCCATCGTATACCTTACTCAAAATAACAACCCTACCTACCTACTATGGCATTTCCATAGTCATTCCAAGATATATTGCCATGCAATTTCCATCGTTCCATTTATTATAGCACGCACCATCATTGTCATATTGCTTTGCATTATCATGTAGTTGACATAGTATTTGTGGCAAAGCCATCGTTCATTTTTTTATACATGTCACTCTTGATCATTGCACATATCGGTACACCTCCGGAGGCATTCATATAGAGTCATATTTTGTTCTAGTATCGAGTTGTAATTCTTGAGTTGTAAAGTAAATAAAAATGTGATGATCATTATTATTAGAGCATTGTCCCAAGTGAGGAAAGGATGATGGATGCTATGATTCCCCACAAGTCGGGATGAGACTCCGAACAAAAAAAGAGAGGCCAAAGAGCCCAAAATAAAAAATGAGAGAAAAGAGAGAAGGGGCAATGTTACTATCCCTTTTCCATAGTTGTGCTTCAAAGTAGCACCATGATCTTCATGATAGAGAGTCTCCTATTTTGTCCTTTCATATAGTAGTGGGAATTTTCATTATAGAATTTGGATTGTATATTCCAATGATGGGCTTTCTCAAATTGCCTAGGTCTTCCTGAGCAAGCAAGTTGGATGCACACCCACTTATTTTCTTTTTGAGCTTTCATAAACTTATAGATCTAGTGCATCTGTTGCATGACAAAAACGCTACTCACTCACATTGATATCTATCGATAGGCATCTCCATATCCCATTGATACGCCTAGTTGATGTGAGACTATCTCCTTCTTTTTGTCTTCTACACAACCACCATATTCTATTCCACCTATAGTGCTATATCCATGGCTCATGCTCATGTATTGCGTGAAAGTTGAAAAAGTTTGAGAACATCAAAAGTATGAAACAATTGCTTGGCTTGTCATTGGGGTTGTGCATGATAAAATACTTAGGGATAACTTTTTTGGCCATGTTATTTTGAGAAGACATGATTGCTTTATTAGTATGCTTGAAGTATTATTGTTTTTATGTCAATATTAATTATTTTTTGTTTTGAATCTTATGGATCTGAATATTCATGCCACAATAAAGAAAATTACATGGATAAATATGTTAGGTAGCATTCCACATCAAATATTCTATTTTTACCATTTACCCACTCGAGGACGAGTAGGAATTAAGCTTGGGGATGCTTGATATGTCTCCAATGTATCTATTATTTTTGATTGTTCCATGCTATTATATTATCTGTTTTGGATGTTTTATATGCATTAATATGCTATTTTATATTATTTTTGGGACTAACTTCTGTTTTTTCCTTGTTTTTGAGTTTACAGAAAAAGGAATATCAAACGGACTCCGACCGGAATAAAAATTTATGATGATTTTTCTTGGACCAGAAGACATCCACGGAGCTTGGAGAGGAAGGTAGGAGGTGACCGAGGAGGCCACAAGCGTGCTAGGCGCACCCAGGGGGCGCCCTGAGGGCTTGTGGGCCCATCAGGGGTCTCCTAACCTTAATCTTTGGCCTATAAATTCCCAAATATTCCCAAACCAACAAAAGCATCCACCAAAATACTTTTCTGCCGCAAGCCTATGTTCCCGTGAGATCCCATCTTGGGGCCTTTTCCGGCACCCTGCCAGAGGGGGATTCGATCACGGAGGGCATCTACATCAACCCTATTGCCTTCCGATGAAACATGAGTAGTTTACCACAGGCCTACGGGTCCATAGATAGTAACTAGATGGTTTCTTCTCTCTCTTTGATCTTCAATACAAGGTTCTCCTCGATGTTCTTGGAGTTCTATCCAATGAAATATTCTTTTGCGGTGTGTTTGTCAAGATCCAATGAATTGTGGATTTATGATCAGATTATCTATGAATATTATTTGAGTCTTTTCTGAACTCTTTTATGCATGATTAAATATCTTTGTATTTCTCTTTGAATTATCGGGTTGGTTTGGACAACTAGATTGGTTTTTATTGCAATGGGAGAGGTGCTTAGTTTTGGGTTCAATCTTGCGGTGTCCTCACCTAGTGACAAAGTAGGGGTAGCGAGGCACATATTGTATTGTTGCCATAAAGGATAAAAAGATGGGGCATTGCTTGAGTTTATCCCTCTACATCATGTCATCTTACTTAAAGTGTTGCTTTGTTCTTATGAACTTAATACTCTAGATGCAGGCAGGAGCCGGTCGATGTGTGGAGTAATAGTAGTAGATGCAGGATCATTTCGGTCTACTTGACATGCACGTGGTGCCTATATTCATAATCATTGCCTTGGATATCATCATAACTTTGTGCTTTTCTATCAATTGCTCAACAGTAATTTGTTTACCCACCATATGTTTTCTTTCAAGAGAGAAGCCTCTAGTGAAACCTATGGCCCCCGGGTCTATTTTCCATCATATATTTTCAGATCTTAAAACCAAAAATACTTTGCTGCAATTTATTTGTTTTTACTTTGTTATACGTTTTAGTAATCTTTATATCTATCCCTACCAGATCTTACCTTTGCAATTGACCGTGAAGGGATTTAGAACCCCTTTATCGCGTTGGGTGCAAGTGTTTGATTGTTTGAGCAGGTGCATAGATTGGAGACTTGCGTGTACCTCCTACTAGTTTGATACCTTGGTTCTCAAACTGAGGGAAATACTTATCTCTACTTTGCTGAATCACCCTTTCCTCTTCAAGGGAATAACCAACGCCAAGCTCAAGAAGTAGCAACTAGTGAGCTCGATTCGGTGGCACCATGACTCGATCAACAGCTAGTTGAAGTTGAATTAACAGGAAGTTTAAATTTAATTTAAAATGATTTGAGTCATAGTATGAAATGAAATGTATGGGTCATGAATATCCATAATGAATGCATCAACATAAGCATAATCATATAAGATGGTCTCTACTGCACATAATATCAAGATGGCATAAATCCTACTGCAAAGATATGACATGAATGCAATAATGTGCACAAGATTCATATAGCACTTTAATACAATTAAATGCAATAAGATGAATTTTAATTCAAGTAAAAGTATTGCTATTGCAAACCATCCTTGCAAATGATTGTTGTTGCTTGCCTTAGTTCAGAGGAGTGCCGCAATACTCCTGGTCTTCTCCAAGGCAATCAGAACCTTTTGACAACATTTTAAAATGCAAAAAGAAAATGTCACATAAAGCCTTTATTGCACCAAAAAATATCTACAACACGAAAAATTCTCAAATTTGGCATGCAGAAACTTTTGCTCATAGCAAACCTATTACCACTACAAAAAAATACATTTCCGTGATGATACGTGTTTGTCATAGTAGGTCACGTTTTCTGTCATACATGTACATCCATGATGATTTTATGACAGAATCAAGATAGTCATACTTGTGCTGTCATAGAAGTGTTCCATGACAATACCAAAATCATTGTCATGGAAGTGTCCACTTCCATGACGATAAATGTCGGGTCATGGAATGACTTTCCTCAAGGGTAACCGACACGTGGTATCCACCATAACAGGTCGCCATTAAGCTATTGAGTCTAGTTTTGGATCCGATAACCCGCTAACAGCCACGACCAATGGTGATTTTCCATGTGTAAAATTCTTATTGGCCGACGTAACCACGTGTCGACTCCGCGTTGGCACAGATGTCACTCATCCAATGGGCAAGATGCGCCTATGATATGTTGACATGTGGATCGGCCCATAAAGATTAAATGGGCCGACCCAGCTAAAGGCCCACAATATTTTGCAGACCATAATGGGCCGGCCCAGCTAAAGGCCCACATGATTTTGAAGACACTAGTGGGCCAGCCCGTTAATAGTCTGCCATGTTTTGGGCCAAATGCCAGCCCATATTTGATCCGGTCCATTAAAATCATGCCACATTCTGGGCCTAATAAGGGCCCATATGAGATCCGGCCCGTTAATAGCCTACCATGTTCTGGGCCATATTACGACCCATATTAGATCCGTCCCTTTAAGGGCCTTTCATTCTTTGGGCTAAATTATGGCCCATATCAAATCGACCTGTCAACTAGACGCTGTGCTTTTGGGCCCACTTGAGGCCCGGTTAGGATTTTGGCCCATTTAATAATTCGACCTGGTATTAGTTTCAGCCTGTTATAGGCCCGTCTAAAATTTTGGCCCTATATTTATTTTGGCCTATTAAAAGCCCGTCATATAGTTGGGCCTAATTATGGCCCGCTTTGCATCCGGCCTGCTCACAGCCGATAATCTGATTGGGCCGAACAAGGACCGAGACAATTTTGGTCTGTTAACGTCCCGTGATGTGATTGGCACAATCATGGGCCGAGGTCTATTTCGGCTTGATGTCGGCCCGTGAGCTGTTCGGCATGTTTCAGGCCCAACCTACTTTTCAGCCTACTAAACGCCCATTTAATTTTCTTGCCAAAATAGGGCCGGCGGTTTACTCGGCCTATTAAATGTCTGATACTACTAGTGGGCCAGTTTACATTTAGGCCTATTAACGAACCCAGATGACTGGGCCCATGCTACAACCCATATATAGTGATCTGCATGATGGCCCGATTATCACTACAGGAATCAGGCACTTTGCCATCAGCCATGGCTGACGGCAAAGGCATGCATGGCGGACGGCAAAGGCTTTTGTCGTTAGCCAGCACACGACACACATCCGGCTGAACGAACTATGGCAAAGGGCACGTTGCCGTCTGCTGGCAGATGGCAAAGACCCTTGCCTCTTTGCCGCATGCCAGTAGACTGCAAAGGGCATGGACGACAGAGGTTAGCGTTAGGTCCATTAAGGGGTTAACGGCGTGCTTTGTCATCTGTTGGCAGACGACAAAGACCTTTGCATCTTTGCCGTCTGCCAGCGGATGACAAAGTGCCCAAATAGGCCAGCCCCAGGTGCCCTAGGTAGCTGACACATGTCCAGCTATGCCGTCCGTTGGCAGATGGCAAAGCAACCAAATAGGCCAGCCTAGTGTGCCCCAGGTTGCACAGGTAGCTGCCATGTGGCAGCTTTGCTGTCTGCTGGCTGACGACAAACCTCTTTGTTGTCTGCCAGCAGACGGCAAAGTGCCTGTACTGCCCATGTTTTTTCTTCTTTTGTTTTTTCTTAAATTCAATCAGTTTCATAGATATATATATATATATACATTTGCAAATACTTTCAACAAGCATAAACATATCCCTGCCATATGGTTATGATCATCCAACACATATACACACCCAACAACAAGCATATATAGGTCCATATCAAACATATCCAACGACAAGCCCATATCCAACAAGCATATATACAATGGTCTCATCCATACATACATATGTAGGTAGCAAGTTTAATATTGTTCCTACAAAATCAAAACAAAAAGGAAGGGCAAGGAGAAGAGTAGACTCCATGAACGCAAGATTCCATGATCTAAAGCAAATCTACAAATTGGGAAAGAAGAGAGTTAGAACAAGAAGAAGAAGAGGAAGAGGAAGGAGAAGAAGAATAAGACTAGAAGAATAAGAACTTTTCTTCTTTATTTTTCTCCTCTTCTTTATCTTCTTCTTCTTCTTCTAACTAAGGTTACCTAGGTAATTATGCCATTTTGTAGCTAACTGCTACGTCTTGAGCTTGCATTGGTTTTCCTTGAAGAGGAAAGAGTGATGCAGCACAGTAGCGTAAGTATTTCCCTCAGTTTTTGAGAACCAAGGTATCAATCCAGTAGGAGGCTCCTCACAAGTCCCACACACCTACACAAACAAACAAAGAACTCGCAACCAACGCGATAAAGGAGTTGTCAATCCCTTCACGGCCACTTGCGAAAGTGAGATCTGATAGAGATAATATGATAAGATAAATATATTTTTGGTATTTTATGAAATAGATTGGAAAAGTAAAGATGCAAATAAAAGTAGATTGAAAGCTTATATGATAAAAGATAGACCCGGGGGCCATAGGTTTCACTAGAGGCTTCTCTCAAGATAGCATAAGTATTACGGTGGGTGAACAAATTACTGTCGAGCAATTGATAGAAAAGCAAATAATTATGAGATTTTCTAGGCATGGTCATGTATATAGGCATCACGTCCGTGACAAGTAGACCGACTCCTGCCTGCATCTACTACTATTACTCCACACATCGACCACTATCCAGCATGCATCTAGAGTATTAAGTTCATAAGAACAGAGTAACACTTTAAGAAAGATGGCATCCTGTAGAGGGATAAACTCATGCAATATGATATAAACCCCATCCTTTTACCTCGATGGCAACAATACAATACGTGCCTTGCTGCCCCTGCTGTCACTGGGAAAGGACACCGCAAGATTGAACCCAAAGCTAAGCACTTCTCCCATGGCAAGAAAGATCAATCTAGTAGGCCAAACCAAACTGATAATTCGAAGAGACTTGCAAAGATAACTCAATCATACATAAAAGAATTCAGAGGAGATTCAAATATTTCTCATAGATAAACTTGATCATAAACCCACAATTCGTCGGATCTCGACAAACACACCACAAAAAGAGTTACATCAAATATATCTCCAAGAAGAGGAAGGAGAACATGGTATTGAGATTCAAAGAGAGAGAAGAAACCATCTAGCTAATAACTATGGACTCGAAGGTCCGTGGTAAACTACTCACAACTCATCGGAGAGGCCTTGGAGTTGATGTAGAGGCCCTCCATGGTGGATTCCCCCTCCGGCAGAGTGCCGACGACGGCTCCAAGATGGGATCTCGCGGATACATAAGGTTACTGTGGCGGAAATAGTTTCTCGGTGGCTCCCTTGATGGTTTCGGGGTACATGGGTATATATAGCAGGAAGAAGTGCGTCGGTGGATGCCCGAGGGGCCCACGAGAGAGGGGGGCACGCCCAGTAGGGGGAGGGGCTCCCTCCACCCTCGTGGCTTCCTCGATTGCTTCTTGACTTGCACTCCAAGTCCTCTGGATCACGTTTATTCCAAAAATCACGCTCCCAAAGGTTTCATTCCGTTTGGACTTCGTTTGATATTCCTTTTCTTCGAAACACTAAAATAGGCAAAAAAAGCAATACGGGCTGGGCCTCCGATTAGTAGGTTAGTCCCAAAAATGATATAAAAATGTAAAGTAAAGCCCATAAACATCCAAAACAAGTAATGTAATAGCATGGAACAATCAAAAATTATAGATACATTGGAGACATATCAAGCATCCCCAAGCTTAATTCATGCTCGTCCTCGAGTAGGTAAATGATAAAAACAGAATTTTTAATGTGGAATGCTACCTAGCATAATTCTCAATGTATTTCTGTTTATTGTGGCATGAATGTTCAGATCCAAATGATTCAAAATAAAAGTTCATATTGACATAAGAAACAGTAATACTTCAAGCATACTAATCAAAGCAATCAAGTCTTCTCAAAATAACATGGCTAAAGAAACTTCATCCATACAAAATCATATAGTTAGGCTATGCTTCATTTTCGTCACACAAAAATGCTCCCATCTTATACACCCCTGATGACAAGCCAAGCAATCATTTCGTACTTAATAATCTCAAACTTTTTCATCTTTCACGCAATACATGAGCGTGAGCCATGGATATAGCACTATGGGTGGAATAGAATAATGATGGGGATTGTGTGGAGAAGACAAAAAAGGAGAAAGTCTCACATTGACGAGGATAATCAACGGGCTATGGAGATGCCCATCAATTGATGTCAACATGAGGGGTAGGGATTGCCATGCAACGGATGCACTAGAGCTATAAATGTATGAAAGCTCAACAAAAGAAACTAGTGGGTGTGCATCCAACTTGCTTGCTCACGAAGACCTAGGGCATTTGAGGAAGCCCATCGTAGGAATATACAAGCCAAGTTCTATAATGAAAAATTCCCACTAGTATATGAAAGTGACAACATATGAGACTCGCTATATGAAGAACATGGTGCTACTTTGAAGCACAAGTGTGGAAAATTGATAGTAACATTGCCCCTTTTTTTTTCTTTGGCCTTTCCTTTTTTTTATTTTTGGCCTTTCTTCTTTTTTTTTCTTTTTTTTCTTTGGCCTTTCTTTTTTTCTTTGGCCTTTCCTTTTTTAGGGACAATTCTCTAATAATGATGATCATCACACTTCTATATATTTACAACTCATGAATTACAACTCAAAATTAGAACAAGATATGACTCTATATGAATGCCTCCGGCGGTGTACCGGGATGGGCAATGAATCAAGAGTGACATGTATGAAAATTTATGCATGGTGGCTTTGCCACAAATATGATGTCAACTACATGATCATGCAAGGCAATATGACAATAGTAATGCATTTCATGATGAAAAACGGAACGGTGGAAAGTTGCATGGCAATATATCTCGGAATGGCTATGGAAATGCCATAAATAGGTAGGTATGGTGGCTGTTTTGAGGAAGATATAAGGAGGTTTATGTGTGGTAGAGCGTATCGTATCACGGGGTTTGGATGCACTGGCGAAGTTTGCACCAACTCTCAAGGTGAGAAAGGGCAATGCACGGTACCGAAGAGGCTAGCAATGATGGAAGGTGAGAGTGCGTATAATCCAGGGACTCAACATTAGTCAAAAGAAATCATATACTTATTGCAAAAATCTACAAGTCATCAAGAACCAAGCACTACGCGCATGCTCCTAGAGGGATAGATTGGTAGGAAAAGACCATTGCTCGTCCATGACTGCCACTCATAAGGATGCACAATCTAAGAACACCTCATGTTTCAAATTTGTTACACAACTTTAACCATACGTGCATGCTACGAGACTTGC
This sequence comes from Triticum aestivum, assembly GCF_018294505.1. Classification (NCBI taxonomy): domain Eukaryota; kingdom Viridiplantae; phylum Streptophyta; class Magnoliopsida; order Poales; family Poaceae; genus Triticum; species Triticum aestivum. Next base: position 539,434,142 of record NC_057804.1, on the reverse strand, counting down.
TAACTTCAAAACAAGCATTCTTTAAATTCATAATTACCCAACTATCATGACTCTAATATCACTACCTCCATATCTCAAAACAATTATCAAGTATCAAATTGATTATAGCATCCAATTCACTTCATATGATAGTTTTTATTATACCCAACTTGGATGCCTACCATTCTAGGACCAATTTTATAACCATAGCAAATACCATGCTGTTCTAAGAGAATCTCAAAATAATATAAGTGAAGCATGAGAGATTAACAATTTCTTCAAAATTAAACCACCACCGTGCTCTAAAATATATAAGTGAAGCACTAGAGCAAAAATTATCTAGCTCAAAAGATATAAGTGAAGCACATAGAGTATTCTAATAAATTCCAATCAAGTGGGCTTCTCCCAAAAGGTGTGTGCAGCAAGGATGATTGTGGTAAACTAAAAATCAAAGACTAATATCATACACGATGCTCCAAGCAAAACACATATCATGTGGCGAATAAAAATATAGCTCCAAGTAAAGTTACCAATGAACGAAGACGAAAGAGGGGATGCCTTCCCGAGGCATCCCCAAGCTTAGGCTTTTGGCTATTCTTGAATATATTGGGGTGCCATGGGCATCCCCAAGCTTAGGCTTTTGCCACTCCTTATTCCATAGTGCATCAAATCTTTACCCAAAACTTGAAAACTTCACAACACAAAACTCAACAGGAAATCTCATAAGCTCCGTTAGTGCAAAAAAGAAAAACCACCACATAAGGTACTGTAATGAACTCATTATTTATTTATATTGGTGTTAAACCTACTTTATTCCAAGTTCTCTATGGTTCATACCCTTACATTCTAGCCATAGATGCATCAAAATAAGCAAACAACACACGAAAGGCGGAATCTGTCAAAAACAGAACAGTCTATAGCAATCTGTAACTTTCGGTTACTTCTGGAACTCCAAAACTCCTACCAAAATAGGAAGTCCTAGGCAATTTGTCTATTGATCTACAGCAAAACGAATCAACGCAAAATCATGTTTCTGTGATTTATTGAATTTTTTCTCGTGAGCGCAAAGTTTCTGTTTTTCAGTAGAATCAAATTAACTCATACCATAGGTTATCCTATAGGTTCTACTTGGCACAAACACTAAAGAAAACATGAAAACACATCCAAACAGAGAGTAGATGCAAATTTTATTACTAAACAGGAACAAAAACAAAAAACACAAGGGAAATTGGGTTGCCTCCCAACTAGCGCTATCGTTTAACGCCCCTAGCTAGGCATAAAAGCGAAGATAGATCTAAGTAGTGCCATCTTTGACACTTGATTCATAAGTAGCTCGCATGATAGATTCATAAGGTAATTTAATCTTATTTCTTGGAAAGTGCTCCATGCCTTTCCTTAATGTAAATTGGAATCTAATATTCCCTTCCTTCATATCAATAATAGCGCCAATAGTTCTAAGGAAAGGTCTACCAAGAATAATAGGGCAAGAAAGATTGCAATCTATATCAAGAACGATAAAATCCATGGGCACCCAATTTCTATTTGCAACAATGAGGACATCATTGATTCTTACCATTGGATTTTTAATGGTGGAATCCGCAAGGTGCAAATTTAAAGAGCAATCATCAAGATGGAAACCTAGAATATCACATAAAGTTTTCGAAATTGTGGAAACACTAGCACCCAAATCACATAAAGCAAAACACTCATAATCTTTAATTTTAATCATTATAGTAGGTTCTCACTCATCATTAAGTTTTCTAGGTATAGAAACTTCCAAATTAAGTTTTTCATCAAAAGATTGCATCAAGGCATCAACAATATGTTTGGTAAAGGCTTTATTTTGACTATAAGCATGAGGAGAATTCAACACGGATTGCAACAAGGAAATACAATCTACTAAAGAACAATTATAATAATTAAATTCCTTGAAATCCAAGATAGTGGGTTCAATGCTATTTAAAGTCTTGACCTCTCCAATCCCACTTTTACGAAATTTAGCATCAAGATCTAAAAACTTCAAATTATTGGGACGCCTTTTAACTAAAGTTGACTCATCTCCAGTCCCATCATTATCAAGATTCATATTGCAAAACAAAGATATAATAGGGGACACATCAATAACTTTAAGATCTTCATCATTATTTTCATGGAAACTAGAAGAACATGCTTTAACAAAGCAATCTTTCTTAGCACGCAATCTAGCGGTTCTTTCTTTGCATTCATCAATGGAACTTCTCATAGCTTTGAGAGACTCATTGATATCATGCTTAGGAGGCATAGATCTAAGTTTCAAAGAAGCAACATCAAGCAAAAGTCTATCAACGTTCCAAGCCAAATCATCACCTTTAAGCAATTTTTCTTCAAGCAAACCATTAAAATTCTTTTGTGAGATCATAAATTCTTTCACACTATTTTCAAAATCAGAGGGCATCTTATTAAAATTACCATAAGAATTATTGTAGGAATTTCCATAAATATTAGAGGAATTACTAGGGAACGGTCTAGGATTAAAGTTTCCTCTATAAGCATTGTTGCCAAAATAATTCCTACCAACAAAGTTTACATCCATAGATTCATTATTATTCTCAATCAAGGTAGATAAAGGCATATCATTGGGATCAATAGAAGCACTCTTAGTAGCAAAAAATCTCATAAGTTCATCCATCTTTCCACTCAAAACATTAATTTCTTCTATAGCATGCACTTTTTTATTAGTAGATCGTTCGGTGTGCCATTGAGAATAATTAGCCATGATATTATCAAGGAGTTTTGTAGCTTCTCCTAAGGTGATTTCCATAAACGTGCCTCCGGCGGCCAAATCTAAAAGATTTCTAGAAGCAAAATACAATCCGGCATAAAAGTTTTGTATGATCATCCATAAATTCAAACCATGAGTAGGGCAATTGCGAATCATCAATTTCATTCTTTCCCAAGATTGGGAAACATGCTCATGATCAAGTTGTTTAAAATTCATAATATCGTTCCTAAGGGAGATGATCTTAGCGGGAGGAAAATACTTAGAGATAAAAGCATCTTTGCACTTGTTCCAAGAATCAATACTATTTTTAGGCAAAGATGAAAACCAAACTTTAGCATGATCTCTAAGTGAAAACGGAAATAAATTCAATTTAACAATATCATTATCCGTATCTTTTTTCTTTTACATCTCACACAAATCAACAAAGTTGTTTAGATGGGTAGCGGCACCTTCACTAGGAAGGCCGGAGAACTGATCTTTCATAACAAAATTCAGCAAAGCAGCTTTGATTTCACAAGACTCAACATCATTAAGAGGAGCAATCGGAGTACTAAGGAAATCATTATTATTGGTATTGGAGAAATCACACAATTTGGTATTATCTTGCGCCATGGCAACAAGTAATCCAACACACAAGCAAACAGAAAAAGGCAAGCGAAAAAGAGAGGAAGAAGAAGGCAAGCGGAAAAGAGAGGAGATTGGGAAAGAGAGGTCGAATAAAACGGCAAGGGTGAAGTGGGGGAGAGGAAAACGAGAGGCAAATGGCAAATAATGTAAATGCGAGGGAGATGAGTTTATGATGGGTACTTGGTATGTCTTGACTTGAGCGAAGACCTCCCCAGCAACGATGCCAGAAATCCTTCTTGCTACGTATTGAGCTTGCGTTGGTTTTCCTTGAAGAGGAAAGGGTGATGCAGCACAGTAGCGTAAGTATTTCCCTCAGTTTTTGAGAACCAAGGTATCAATCCAGTAGGAGGCTCCTCACAAGTCCCACGCACCTACACAAACAAACGAAGAACTCGCAACCAACATGATAAAGGGGTTGCCAATCCCTTCACGGCCACTTGCGAAAGTGAGATCTGATAGAGATAATATGATAAGATAAATATGTTTTTGGTATTTTATGATATAGATTGGAAAAGTAAAGATGCAAATAAAAGTAGATTGAAAGCTTATATGATAAAAGATAGACCCGGGGGCCATAGGTTTCACTAGAGGCTTCTCTCAAGATAGCATAAGTATTACGGTGGGTAAACAAATTACTGTCGAGCAATTGATAGAAAAGCGAATAATTATGAGATTATCTAGGCATGATCATGTATATAGGCATCACGTCCGTGACAAGTAGACCGACTCCTACCTGCATCTACTACTATTACTCCACACATCGACCACTATCCAACATGCATCTAGAGTATTAAGTTCATAAGAACAGAGTAACGCTTTAAGAAAGATGACATGATGTAGAGGGATAAACTCATGCAATATGATTTAAACCCCGTCTTTTTATCCTCGATGGCAACAATACAATACGTGCCTTGCTGCCCTTGCTGTCATTGGGAAAGGACACCGCAAGATTGAACCCAAAGCTAAGCACTTCTTCCATGGCAGGAAAGATCAATCTAGTAGGCCAAACCAAACCAATAAATCAAAGAGACTTGCAAAGATAACTCAATCATACATAAAAGAATTCAGAGGAGATTCAAATATTTCTCATAGAAAACTTGATTACATCGAATAGATCTCCAAGAAGAGGAAGGAGAACACGGTATTGAGATTCAAAGAGAGAGAAGAAGCCATCTAGCTAATAACTATGGACCCGAAGGTCTGTGGTAAACTACTCACAACTCATCGGAGAGGCCTTGGAGTTGATGTAGAGGCCCTCCATGGTGGATTCCCCCTCCGGCAGAGTGTCGGCGACGGCTCCAAGATGGGATCTCATGGATACAGAAGGTTACGGTGGCGGAAATAGTTTTTCGGTGGCTCTCTTGATGGTTTCGGGGTACATGGGTATATATAGGAGGAAGAAGTACGTCGGTGGACGCCCGAGGGGCCCACGAGATAGGGGGCGCGCCCAGTAGGGGCGGGGGGGGGGGGGGCTCCACCCTCGTGGCTTTCTCGATTGCTTCTTGACTTGCACTCCAAGTCCTCTGGATCACGTGTGTTCCAAATATCACGCTCCCGAAGCTTTCATTCCGTTTGGACTCCATTTGACATTCCTTTTCTTCGAAACACTGAAATAGGGAAAAAGCAGCAATACGGGCTGGGCCTCCGGTTAGTAGGTTAGTCCCAAAAATGATATAAACGTGTAAAGTAAAGCCCATAAACATCCAAAACAGGTAATATAATAGCATGGAACAATAAAAAATTATAGATACGTTGGAGACGTATCACTAACTAAGCATATTAAGTCATTTTGGAGAAAAAAATGCTAAGTGTAGGTAATTTTAGAGCTAACCTAGGTAAATAGGTCATTTTGGAGCTAAGTAAGGTTATTATGTCATTTTGAAGGACAATAAGCTAAGTATATGCCATTTTGGAGGTAACCAAGATTATCATGCCATTTTTGATCTAAGTATGCTAAGTATGTCAGAAATGAACTAAAGAAGCTAAGTATAGGTCATTTTTGAGCTAACACTACTAGGGAAAACCCTATACACAGAACTTTAGCAGTAGCGTGGGTCAGAAAAGCACGCTGGTGCTAATTAGCAGTAGCGCGCCAGAGGAAACCGCGCTGCAGATAAAGATCTAGCAGTAGCGCGTCTTGCTGAACACACGTTACTACTAAAATTCCCACGGCTTAGCCCATAGGCTACACATAGTAGTAGCGATCTATGACAAACCGCGCTACCGCTACGTCGTTTGTAGCAGCGCATTTTAATATAAACTCGTTGCTGCTAAAGGTTATAAAATTAAATGGAAAGAGAATGGAAAGGTGATTGAAAATGAAAGAAATAGAATAAGGTGAAAGGAAACAAATAAAATGTGAAGAAAACTAAATGGAAAAGGGAAAGAAGAGAAAGGAGTAGCAGTAGCGTGTATCAGAGAACGCTCTGTAGCTAAGATAGCAGCAGCGCTTTTCCCGGAACGCGCTACTGCTACTTCTGACTTAACCACGGGGTTCGTCCTTCCCCACGCCACTTTCCCCCAAATCCAACTCTCTCCACTCTCGCCGCCGCCGTCGCCCATCGGCCGCCGTGCGCTCTCCGCACCCTCTACACCGCCCCGACCCCCGACCTCAACGCCGCCCCCGCCCCCGACCTCAACACCGCCCCAGACGCCGCCCGACCCTAGATTCGCCACCCCCACCCTGCCCCCGACCTCAACGCCGCCCAGACGCCGCCCCGACCTCGACGCCGCCCTGCCCCTCCCTCGTCGCAGTCACCCGAGGTGAGCATGCCCGCTCCTCCCTCTCACCTACCTCTGCCTAGGGTTTCTTTATATTTTAGTTGCATATTAAGTTTATTATTATTTATAGTAAGTTTATTTTAGTTGCATATTAAGAACTAGGTACTAATTAGGTAGTAGAATATTTTTATTTTTATTAAGTTTATTTTTAGTAAGAACTAGTTGAATTAATAGAACTAGTTAGTAAGAACTTGTTTATATTTTTTATTTAAAGCAATTTTTTCCGCCTCGATGTCGACGATGCCTATCGCGCATCCTCGTTGTCGAGTCGGCGGAGGACGACACCTGCTTGACCAGATTGGCCATGTCCGGGACTAGGCTCCACCGGGGTGGTACTGGGAGGCGCTACCTACCGGGGGCGCAGGTTGGTGAGGAGCCAGCCTGTCATTGACCCGAACCTTCTTTGGTGGAGGTCGCGTGGGCCAGTGACGATCGAGAGGTTCGAGGACTCCGCGGAGGTGGTGCGTCATCGTGTCAGTGAGGAGGACGCGCACGTCCGTCACTACTTGTTTGCGTTGGAGCACATGCCGTTCTCCAATACCTGGCAGGTTCTCCGGGGATCTCACTGGAGCTATGATCCCGTGATGGTTCCTTCTCTGTGGGTGTCCACCGCCCGCGCCGATACCCGTCGTGTGCTAGGGTTTTAGTTGTATTAGTGACGTTATATGTATGACACTATTCGTGATGTATTAGTGATAATATTCGACGATGTACGGACGTATGAGACGATTTACTTTTGCTTATTGAATGCATGCTAATTTGAGTCCTATAAGATATTTTGAAATGTATATCTTGTGTTGCTCAATATCCAAGTGGCCCGTCATGTTTGCAGGTTACACCTCCGAGTGGCCTATGTTTTGCCGGAGTGTTGATTCATTTCCGTTCCGGCAAATTTCAGGCACTCGATATGTCCTAATTTAGAAAAGGTCATGCCGGATTTTTCCGTGAATTTTGGCATGACTTGTGCCAGAATATGTAGGAAATATCGAGTGCCCCGGATTTGTGTGTTGAGTATCTTGGTAGTTGTCTTCGATCGATTTTCAATTAATGTTTTAACTATGAACATAGGAAATGTCTGACGACGAAAAGGATTTCGGTATTTGCAAATACTGCGAAGATGAGCGTGGCCTGTGCGACGGAATCTTCCTAGATGATGATAGGCGCTTCAGCATCAAGCTGGACAAGAACTTCGAAGTGGATACAGTAAGTCACAGTGACAAGTCTTTTTTCATAATCAAGCATGACATCTGCTTCATTTGCTTCCACTTATTTTTTTACTATTCTACTAGCGTATCCCCTGCCATGCAAGTGTTTATGTATTAGATAAGATAGGTTTCAGTCCTAGTATGGAGGAAAAGAAAGTTTACTTGAAGACCGAGCATGGTTATATTTTCCATGCAAAATTGTACAATTCAGACGACTACACCTATTTTGGATGCAAAACATGGCGAGCACTATGCAAGACTTATGCATTTGAGCCTGATATGGTTATCACCTTTGATATTCGTCCGGAAGATGATATTGAAGGTAATACCGACATCTGGGTCGATGTGCAGACGCCTCCAGTTATACCATTATGTAAGTTTCTCAACCATATTTATGTCTTTGATCGATATTGTTTATTCAAAAATAGTTGACAACTAATTTGTATTGTCAGCTTATTTTGGTGCAAGCAAACATGTCCAGCGCTTGGTAGACAGGACCTTATACTATCCTGGGGCTGAACTCAACTGCGAGGAGCTCAGTCATTATGTTTCATGGCTTGAGGATCTTGATACTGTCAAGACAAATTTTCTTCCTGCATTTAGAAATGTTAGTACTGAAAATGTGCAATCAATAGTGTTCGTAATGAACTACAGTCACATCTATTTAGGAAGGATGGTAAGATTTTTACTATTTGTCATCAGTGCATCTTTTCCATACATTATTTTTGAACTAAACTTCGTTGCTAAGTATGTTAACATACGATGTTCTTCAACAGGGACTCCCGATGAATGTTGTGCCTTATGGGATCGAGACTAAAGGTACCATGAGTATTATCAGCTTATGGCCAAGATATCCTACAGATTACTTTAGTGCATTCAAGATTAGCGACAGATGCTTAATAGTGCAAGACTGGACCAAATATGTGATGGGGGAGCGCAGAGAAGTACTAGGGGGCAGCAAACAGATGTGCTACCCACGATTAGGAGACAGGTTCATGTGCATGCTCCAGCTTGATCAAGGAGGAGAGCTATACATGTTTTATGTTATTTTACCTCAGAGAGAGCAGCAGGAGTGATTAGCTAGCTAGAAATGAGTTTCAGGATGATGATGTGCTACACTATATTACTATGATGATAAAATAGCTAGTGTTGGTGGTAATGACTATGATGATTATTATTACCTAGTGTTAGTGGTGATTAAATAAATACTGTTTTTTTCCGAGACAGAAATAAATACTGTTGGTGGTAATGACTATGAGGATGATTAAATAGCTTGTGCTCGCGTATTAGATTCAAGTGGAGGCAACATGTGGTGCACATCGATAGTACTACTAGTCCAAACTAGATCAAGTTTGGATTAGTAGTATACTTTTGACATGCACCACATATTGCCTCCACTTGAACCTAACCCACCTTCATTTGACACACTGTTATGGACATAATGATGTAAACCTCATAACTGGTATTGTATCAATATTTGTACGATGGTGCATAAATACACTAGAAATGGAAAAATAAAAAAAAGTACTAGTAGCGATGGACAGAAAACACACTGCAAGTAGTTACCTTAGCAGCAGCGTGGTACCAAACAAACGCTGCAGCTATTCGTCCTAGCAGTAGCGCGGGCATGCACGCGCTACTGCTAAGCAATAGCTGTAGCGCCTTATTAGTAGCGCGCCCTCCCGTGCTACTAGTGAGCACAAAACCCGCGCTGCTGCTAGGGTTTTCCCTAGTAGTGTAAGCTAGGTAGTTATGCCATTTTTGAGCTAACTAAGCATATTTATTCATTTTGGAGGAAAAAATGGTAAGTGTAGGTCATTTTAAAGCTATCCCAATTAAATTCGGTCATTTTGGAGCTTTGTATGGTTATTTTGTCATTTTGGAGGAAAATAAACTAACGATTTGACAGTTTGGAGCTAAACCAAGGTTATTATACCATTTTTGACCTAAGTATGCTAAGTATGTCATAAATGAACTAAAGAAGCTAAGTATAGGTCATTTTTGAGCTAACCTAGGTAGTTATGCCATTTTTGAGCTAACTAAGCATATTTATTCATTTTGGAGGACAAAATGGTAAGTGTAGGTCATTTTAGAGCTATCCTAGTTAAAAATCGGTCATTTTGGAGCTAGGTAAGGTTATTTTGTCATTTTGGAGGAAAATAAACTAATGATTTGATAGTTTGGAGCTAAACCAAGGTTATTATGCCATTTTTGACCTAAGTATGCTAAGTATGTCATAAATGAACTAAAGAAGCTAAGTATAGGTCATTTTTGAGCTAACCTAGGTAGTTATGCCATTTTTGAGCTAATTAAGCCTATTTATTCATTTTGGAGGACAATATGGTAAGTGTAGGTCATTTTAGAGCTATCCTAGTTAAAATCGGTCATTTTGGAGCTAGGTAAGGTTATTTTGTCATTTTGGAGGAAAATAAACTAATTATATGACAATTTGGAGCTAAACCAAGGTTAGTGTGCCATTTTTTACCTAAGTAAGCTAATTATGTTATAAATGAACTAGCTAAGCTAAGTATAGATCATTATTGAGCTATCCTAGGTAGTTATGCCATTTTTAGCTAAATAAGTCATTTATTAAGCTAAGCATGCATTTGTTAAGCAAAACACTTGGGAAAACATACCATCATCACGGAGGTGAAGGACCAGTCGGGGTTGCGCTAGTGGCAGACGGGGAAGGATCGGTCGATGCTTGTCGGGAGGCATGCTGCACCAAAGATCATTTGCAATGTCTCGTTAGCATGATGCAAGTCAAATGTGAATACTAGAAACTAATGACCATGGAAATGAAACTCACTGTGCACGCTACACCAATCTAGGGCATCGGTGGAGGGTTCTAACCATTGCTCTGGCACACGGACTGCACATTTTGTTTTCATGAGTCAGTCATATTAGTTAGTAATGAAAGGAACATTACATGCATGATTTGGCTAATATGCAGGAGAAACTTACCACGAGGAGCTCGTATAGGGCCCGGTGAGACGCGTCATTCCGATTCCTCTCCTCCTCCAACAGCCTAGCCGTCCTCTCCTCTATGTCCCTCTCCCTGTCCGCCACCTACCTGTTTGCCTCTTCTAGAAGCGCCTGGGCCCTAGCCTCGATGACGAGCTTCACTGGCTGTGCACGAGGCCTTATCTCAGGATCAGAGCTCGTCTGGCGCTTCTAGATATCCCATAGAGTTCTAGGACAACATATCAGTCCATCCCCAATGGCCTCCCACCACCAGATATCATCACCAGCTCTAAATCAAAAGGACTCTGGATCAAGTTAAAGTCCTCCCCTTCCTCGTATTCCCCTCGTCTCTGTACCTCACGAGCTTGTGGTGGGAGGAGATGTTTGTGAAGCTCTCTGGATGATCGAGGTCAAACTCAGAGAATGCCTTGGCCTTCCTATACGGAGCAGAATGGGCCATGACATAGAGGTCGAACAGCGGTGGCACCTCCTTCTTGTTGTGTCACGCCTAAAAGAGAGGAACAAAATATTAGTTAAGGGCTCAAGCTAGCATGAAGAATGAAATTGCATGAATCATGAAGCAAACCACATACCCAGTTATCCATGTACTCAAACAAGTTGGAGCTCCCTTGATGGTGTGGCACACCTTGCATTTGGGCACGCTTATCCTTGGCCTTGTTGTGCTCGGCTAGCCATTGGGGAGATAACCACTCATCCAGCAACGCCTCCCAACAGTCCATCCTATCCGCACACCATCTCGGGGGCAACTAAGTTAGTCAAGAGAAATGTCAGCGCTACACCTAAGAATCAAATCAAGGAAACTAAGTACAATGCCTTAATAATAGGTAATTACCTTCATGTACTTCTCCTTACTCAAAAACTTGACTCGGCACTTTGCCTTGGACCTCTTAATGTTAGTCGAGGCGTAGTAGTCTCGAACAGCCTGCACCCAAGCCTCGTGCCGTAAGTTCCATAGTAGGTGCTTGCACTCGACTTCGACAACCATAGCCGCATCCTCTCGTGTTCCTCAAGACACCTATATAAGGTCTGCAATCAGACAAGACAACACTGGTTAGTATACAATCACTAGGTACTGTTGATTTTTAATTCTGTAAAGGAGAAATTACCCACAACCTCCAGATCACAATGTCGGCCACCATTTCACACAAGACGCCATCGACCCTTGCCTCCAGCGGGGCCGAGGCAGCCAGGTACAACTCCCAACTAAGTGCTGGTTGTGGAACCTGACCCTCACCGGGCAACATGACCCACCCCGGGAAGTTCTACCAGCAAAGCACACCAAGGACCTGGTTGGGCCTGCAGACACCACGGGCGTGTTTCCAGCCCCTACAGTATGACAAGGCCAACACATTGGAGATTAATTTGAAGAAACGTGAAGGTAAAAGGTTAAAAAAGAGTAAATGCACTTACTTCACCCCATTAGGCGTAATCAACCACCTCTAATCGCGGGTCGTCGACACGGGTGGGAGCTTTGTACCACCACGCTGGTAGACCTTCTTGCCCCCCTCAACCAGCTCGCCCTCGCTATAGCTATCATCAGAAAGTTGTCCTCGCCACCATTAGCATGGCCACTAGCCTCTGGAGCCCCTTGGGATGAAGACTGGGACCGGAGTCTCCTCGGGCAAAGGATCATCGGCCCGAGTCTCGTGGGATGAAGGCTCGACGGCCTGAGCCTCGTCGGTCCGAGGCTCATGGACCAGAGACTGAGACGGGTCCATGTCATATGCCCCCCCCCTCAGACGGGGCAGTCCCGTTGTCGGGAGAATCAGCTGGGGGTGGCTGCAAGGAAGGCGAAGCAGCATTCCTACCTCTCCCACCGCCACGTCCACCTCTAGCACCCCTCTTCGTCTTCCCCCGACCTCTCATAGCCGAAGAAGAAGCGCTCGATGGTGGTGTCTGCATACTGTCTAGCAACGCTCTCTGTAGGTGTTGGGGTGGAATGCAAGCACCCCTCCCAGCACGCGCCGAGGGAGAAGGCTCGGAGCGCTCTCGACCCGCGCTCACCATCTGTCAACACCTACAATGACAAAGAGTAAACAAAATTAGTACAACATAAAAAATTGCATACCTGACATGAATAATATGTATATAATTTAAGTGTATCATCATCATGAACGTAATAAAAAATTTGAATACCTAATAACATGAACTAATTAATAATATATCGTGTCGGGGTCGGGGGTGCCGTGTCAGGGTGTCGGGGGTGTCATGTTGGGGTCGGGGTGCTGTGTTGGGGTCGGGGGTGCCGTGTCGGGGTGTCGGAAGTGTCGTGTCAGGGTCGGGGTGCCATGTCGGGGCATCGGTAGTGTCGTGTGGGGGTCGGGGGGGGGGGTGTCGTGTCGGGGTCGGGGGTGTCATGTCGGGGTCAGGGTGTGATACGTCCATTTTGCATCATGTTTACCTACTATTATTTATGTTGTTTCATTGCATAATAATGCTTTTTGGAGTAATTCTAATGCCTTTTCTCTCATAATATGCAAGGTATACAACAAAGGGGAGAATTCTAGCAGCTGGAAATCTGGACCTGAAAAAGTTACGTCAGGCTACCTATTCTGCACAACTCCAAATGAGCTGAAACTTTACGAGGATTTTTTATGGAATAAATAAGAATTTTTGGAGTCAATAAGTATGAGAGGGGGCCCACCAGGTGGGAACAACCCACCTGGGCGCGCTAGGGAGCCCAGGCGTGCCCTGGTGGGTTGTGCTCACCTAGGCCCACCTCCGGTGACCCTCTTCTGGTATATAAGTCATTTTGACCTAGAGAAAATAAGGAGAGGACTTTCGGGACAAAGCACCGCCATCTCGAGGCGGAACCTTGGCAGGAGCACTTTTGCCCTCCGAATGGAGCGATTTCGTCGGGGTAACTTCCCTCCCGGAGGGGGAAATCATCGTCATCATCATCACCAACAACTCTCCCATCTTGGGGAGGGTTATCTTCATCAACATCTTCAACAACACCATCTCATTTCAAACCCTAGTTCATCTCTTGTGTTCAATCTTTGTACCGAAACTATAGATTGGTGCTTGTGGGTGACTAGTAGTATTGATTACATCTTGTAGTTGATTACTATATGGTTTATTTGGTGGAAGATTATATGTTTAGACCCATTATGCTATTTAATACCCCTCTAATCTTGAGCATGATTATCATTTGTAAGTAGTTACTTTTGTTCTCGAGATCACAGGAGAAATCATGTTGGAAGTAATCATGTGAACTTGATATGTGTTTGATATTTTGATGATATGTATGTTGTGATTCCCTTAGTGGTGTCACGTGAACGCCGACTACATGACACTTCACCATATTTGGTCCTAAGGGAATACATTGTGGAGTAGTTATTAGATGATGGGTTGCGAGAGTGACAGAAGCTTAAACCCGAGTTTATGCGCTATTCCGTAAGGGACCGATTGGATCCAAAAGTTTAATGCTATGGTTAGAATTTATTCTTATAACTTTTCTCGTAGTTGTGGATGCTTGCGAGGGGGTTAATCATAAGTAGGAGGTTTGTTCAAGTAAGAACAACACCTAAGCACCGGTCCACCCATATACCAAATTATCAAAGTAGCGAACACGAATTAAGCCAACATGATGAAAGTGACTAGATGAAATTCCCGTGGACCCTCAAGAACACTTTGCTTATCATAAGAGACCGTTTTCGCCTGTCCTTTGACTCAAAAGGATTGGGCTACCTTGCTGCACTTTTTTTACTACTATCGTCACCTGCTCATTACAAATTATCTTGCTATCAAACTACTCTGCTACTTACAATGTTAGCACTTGCAGACATTACCTTGCTGAAAACCACTTGTCATTTCCTTCTGCTCCTCATTGGGTTCGACACTCTTACTTATCGAAAAGGCTATAGTTGACCCCATATACTTGTGGGTCATCAAGGCCATTTTCTGGCGCCGTTGTCGGGGAGTGAAGCGCTTTTGGTAAGTGGAAATTGGTAAGGAAATATTATTACTACGTGCTGAAATTTATTGTCACTTGTTACTATGGAGAACAATCCTTTGAGGGGTTTGTTTGGGGTATCTTCACCTCGACCGGAACCACAATTAGTTGCCCCTCAACCTACTGCACCTACTAAATATTGAATATGAAATTCCTTCGTGTATGGTAGAACAACTGCTAACTAATCCTTATGCAGGAGATGGAACTGGACATCTTGATATGCACTTGATGTATGTGGATGAAATTTGTGGATTGTTTAAGCTTGCAGGTTTGCCCGGAGATGAAGCTAAGATGAAGGTTTTCCCTTTATCTTTGAAGGGAAAAGCATTGACATGGTATAGGCTATGCGATGATATTGGATCTTGGAACTGGAATTGGTTGAAATTGGAATTCCATCAAAAAAATTATCCTATGCATCTAGTTCATCGTGATCGGAATTATATATATAATTTTTGGCCTCGTGAAGGAGAAAGTATCGCTCTAGCTTGGGGGGGGGGGGGCTTAAGTCAATATTATATTCATGCCCCAATCATGAGCTCTCAAGAGAAATTATTATTCAGAATTTTTCTGCTCGACTTTCTCGTAATGATCAATCCATGCTCAATACTTCTTGTACTGGTTCTTTTATGAAGAAGACTATTGAATTTCGGTGGGATCTTTTAGAAAGTATTAAATGCAAGTCTAAAGATTGGGAACTCGACGGAGGTAAAGAGTCAGGTATTGAGCCTAAGTTTGATTGTGTTAAGTCTTTTATGAATACCGATGCTTTTCAAAAGTTTAGCACCTAATATGGACTTGACTCTGAGATAGTAGCTTCCTTTTGTGAATCTTTTGCTACTCATGTTGATATTCCTATGGAGAAGTCGTTTAAATATCACCCACCTATTAAAGAAGAAATTAAAGAACCGGTAAAATCTAAAGAAGAAACTATCATTTACAATGTTGATCCAGTTGTCCGCACTACTTATATTGAAAAACCACCTTTCCCTATTAGGATAAAGAAACATGCTAAAGTTTCAACTGTGGTCAACAAAAGTTATATTGGAACACCCAAACCAGCTGAACAAATCAGAGTTGAACCTAGTGTTGCTATGGTTAAAGATCTCTTGGCTGATAATATTGATGGGCATGCTATTTACTTCTGTGATGAAGCTGCTAGAATTGCCAAACCCAATGAAAAAGATAAACATAGACCAGTTGTTGGCATGCCTGTTGTCTCAATTAAGATAGGAGATCACTGTTACCATGTTTTATGTGACATAGGTGCTAGCGTGAGGGCTATTCCTTTTTACTTATATGAAGAAATTTAAAATGAAATAGCACCTACTGAAGTAGAAGACATAGATCTCACTATTAAACTTGCCAATAGAGATACTATATCACCAATTGGGATTCTTAGAGATATTGAAGTCTTGTGTGGGAAAATAAAATACCCTACTGATTTTCTTGTTCTTGGTTCAACACAATATGACTTTTGTCCCATTATCTTTGGTAGACCTTTCTTGAACACCGTCAATGCTAGGATAGATTGCGTGAAAGTCGGTGTTAGCTTTGGTGATGAATCTCATGAATTTATTTTTTCCAAGTTTTGTAGAAAACCTCATAAGAAAGATTTGCCTAGTAAGGGTGAAATTACTGGTCTTGCTTCTATTGCTGTACCTCCTACCGATCCTTTAGAACAATATTTGCTAGACCATGAAAATTATTTGCATGTGCGTGAAAGAAATGAAATAGGTATAATCTTTTTTGAACAACAACCTGTGCTTAAATACAATCTACCTATTGAAACTCTAGGAGGTCTTCCCCCACCTAAAGGTGATCCTATGTTTGAATTAAAACAATTGCCAGACACTTTGAAATATGCTTATCTTGATGAGAAAAAGATATATCCTGGTATTATTAGTGCTAACCTTTCAGAACATGAAGACGAAAGATTATTGAAAGTTCTAAGGAAGCACAGAGCTCCTATTGGATATACTCTTGATGATCTTAAGGGCATTAGTCCCACTCTATGTCAGCACAAAATTAATATGGTGTAACACCCCGAGATTCATGCCACAGTAATCTCCCACTTCTCATGCCATGTCATCATGATTACCTTGCTAGTTGCCACTTGTTCAAAACATCAAGTCCAAAATTAAAAAAATTTCTCAAACATGAATACAAAAATGTTCATCATGTGCCAAATATTCCACAACTAATACTGGTGGTGAACCAACATTTTTGCAAAGGGTTTAAGTGGCCTAAACTACTTAAAGCAGTGGCCAAAACAATAGTTTAAATGCCTTTTTACTCTATAAAAATTTCAAACTATTTCAAAAGCCTCACAGCCTTTTGTGGCAGTGCTAACTATTTCAATGTAATTATGTGGCCAAGTCCCACATTTTACAAAATCCATTTGGCAGCCCAAATATTACCATGCTTTTTCTGTAAAAAGAAAAGAGCAGAGGTAAAAGAAAAAGAAACCCCCCCTGACCCCCCTGGGCCTTTGTCATCTGGGCGGCCCAACCCAGCAGCCCACCTCCCCCCGGTCGCCTCCCTCCTCTCTATTCACCCGACCCAGCGGCCGCGCTCGCTGGTCGCCACCGAACCCTGTCGCCGTCCCCGTCGGGGAAGGGATAAGGGCGACGTCCCCTCGATGCCTCGAAGCCCTCCCGTCCACTCACCGCACCCCACTCGCGCCAGTCCTTTCCCCTCGCCCGCTTCGTCTCTCCCTCGCACCCCAGATCCCCTCCCCATCGCATCCGAACGCCACGGCCGCCATGGCCGCCGTCGCCCTCGTGGCCACCGGCCACCACGCGCGTATTCGCCATGACGTAGCTCCTCGCCATCATCCGCTATGCCCCCTGGTGCCATCCGCAAGAGCTCGGAGGCGCTAGAGCGCCGTCACGCTGCCTTCTTCAACCTCCGTCCGCCTCGGGCCGCCACACACCGACGCCGTCTCCGGCCACCTCGACTCTTCCTCGGGCCTTCCCAGCAACGGAAGTGAGCGCCGGACCTCCGCCTCCCTCTCCCTCTCTCCCCGTGCTCTTTCCCGCGCCGTAGCTAGCTGTCGCCGCCTCCGTGCCCTGCTCGCCGCCGACGAGATCGTGGCCGTCTTTGTGGTCGACGTCGCCGCCACCTGAGGCCACCGTTAAAATCCTGGAGCTCCCAGGAGCCCAACGAGCCTGAGCACGTGCCTCCCCGTGCCCCCTAGCCGCTAGCCCGACCACCCTCATCTCCGGCCGCCGCCTTGCCTCACCACCGACGGCACTCCGGCCACTCCCCGCCCGGGCCACCACCGCAGAACGATGCGGCTTCGTCCGCTCGTTCGAACGAGCTAGGACACGAGCCCGGAGACGCCCCGTAGCTAAATCCCCCCCCCCCGCTGGTCGTGCTTCCGCCGTGGTTTTTTGCCACCGGCGGCTAGACACCGGTGCTCGCGCTGATGTGGCCGACCGGGGCCACCCCCCAGGGTCACTACCTGGTGGTCCCAGGGGCCCGGGCTGGCCAGTTGACCGAGGTCAACTGTGCTGACTGGGCAGGCCCCAGCCACTGACACGCGGGCCCCGCCGCTTTTTCTAACTAAATTGTTTTAATAATTAAAACTAATTAGTTTAGCCAATTAGTCTATGACAGGTGGGGTCCAGTAGCTAATTAACCTAGATTAGTTAGTTTATTACACTGTTAGACTAACAGAGGCTGACATGTGGGTCCCGCTGGACCCACAGGCCAGGTTTGACCTGGTCAGCCGCCCTGCTGACTGTTGACTTCTCTATGAGGTCATGATGACGTCATATTCCTTTTCCGTTTTTTTAAATAATTCCAGAATATTGTTTAAACTTTAAAAATTCATAGAAAATAAACTGTAACTCGGATGAAAATGTTTTCTATATGAAAGTTGCTCAGAAAAATCCAACGAATCAGAATACGTGGTCCGTTCATCTGTCACATGCCCCTAGCATGCTAAACATGGAACTTTCCCCCTCTTTTCCTTTGTCCGGAATCCACCTAACGTCGGGAATTCACCCTCGGATGTTTCCCCCCTTCGTCTGCAACGTGTAGTACCGCGTTAGAGCACGCTTAGCGCTACGTATCATCATGTCATGCTTAGTGTTACCTCTGTTTGCTATGTATTTACTGTTTCTTCCCCCTCTTCTCTCCGGTAGACCCCGAGGCCGCTGATGCCCCGGTGATCGACTACGTCGTCGACAACGACCCCTCCTTGCCAGAGCAACCAGGAAAGCCCCCCCTCTGATCATCCCGATATCGCCCATTCCTTTCTCCCATGCTTGCTTTAGATTTTGCTACTGTTATTGTATGCTCCTATTCTGATGCATAGCCTGCTTTTGTATCTTTTATTGTACCTTACCTGCTTATCCTAAATTGCTTAGTATAGGTTGGTTAGTGATCCATCAGTGACCCCCACCTTGTCCTTGTTGCCCCTGCTTCATCATTGAAGACCCGATCAACGGGATCGAAGACCAGGACCCGACACCTCACGTCACATCACGCCCCTTCGTTGCTCGACTCTGCTGGTTACTATTGAGTGCCGAGGGTGAGACCTCTACAGCACTTCTGATGTTAACCTGTAGTGTAGCTATTCGGTCGTGGTCATCGAGGGTGATTTCCTCCTTAACCACTTCCGATACGGCTCTGTCGTGCAACCCCTCAAGTGTGAACCTCGAGGGTGATTCCTCGACGTTCACCTTGATGATTACATTGAGTGGAACCCACCGGGGGTGATTCCTTGGGTTTTCCTCTTGATGTTTGGACACACGGATACTTGGACTTTACAACTGTTACTTGGAAAGTGATGTGGAGACGGGTTGACCTGGAGGGTGCCCGCGAGATAATTACGAGGCGTGGCCGGGCATTCTTAGTCCTTGCCGCAAGTCCTCGAGACGGGGCAACGGGGTCACATCTTTCGTGAGTCTCTGCTTGTTACCGCGCGTTCCTAATCCACTACGATTTGGATATTTGATCCGAGGGGCCTCTGGCCTGATAGCACTAACCATCACGTGGGCATAGTATGGGCGTTCTGCGTCGTGTACATCAGCCGAAGCTTAATAGACGTCAGCGACGGAGCGGCGTGCGCCGGGTTGGACTGGTAAGCTCCTGCCTTTTTAGGGAGGTAGCTAGGTCTGCTCACCGGCCGCCCACGCAACGTGCAGGAGTTCCCGGGGCGATGGCCCATGACCCCTGGGGGCATAGGTTTAGTCCGGCGTGCTTGACCTCTCTATTAAGCCTAGGTCGGGTTGCGGCGTATTGTTTGGCCGAGGCCGGGCATGACCCAGGAAAGTGTGTCCGGCTGGAGTCAATCGAGCGTGGTGGGTAAGTTGGTGCACCCCTGCAGGGAAGAACTAATCTATGCATAGCCTGTCCTACGGTAACGGACACTTGGAGTTGTATCCCGATCGATACAACTAGAACTGGATACTTGTGATGAGAACTGGATGGTGATGAGGATTTGATTGTGATGATAACTGGATAGTATGGCTCTGGGATTTCTTTCTCGCAGGGAGTCGAGAAAGGATCTCCGGCCGAGGTTGATAACACCACTGCTACTTTACTTTATGCTACTCTACTCCCTCCTGTTTGCTGCAAGAGGGTGGTTTCCAGAAGATGCTAGTCTTCGATAGGACTAGGCCTTCTCTCTATTCTGGCATTTCTGCAGTCCAGTCCACATATACAACCTTCCTTTGATAATGTTGCATCTGTAGTGTAGATCCTTGCTTGCGAGTACTTTGGATGAGTACTCACGGTTGCTTTGCTCCCTCTTTTTCCCCTTTTCCATTCTTCTCGGATGACGCAACCAGATGACGGAGTCCAGGAGCCAGATGACACCTTTGACGACTGCTACTACCCCGAGGGTGCCTACTACCACGTGACGGAGACCGCGGATGACCAGGAGTAGTTAGGAGGCTCCCAGGCAGGAGGCCCTGCCTTTTCGATCGTAGATGCTTTTGTGCTAGCCTTCTTAAGGCACTTGTCTAACTCATGTCTGTACTCAGATATTGTTGCTTCCGCTGACTCTTGTGTTTTCGAGCTTATGTATTCGAGCCCTCGAGGCCCCTGGCTTGTAATATAAAGCTTGTATTATTTTAATTTGTGTCTAGAGTTGTGTTGTGATATCTTCCCGTGAGTCCTTGATCTTGATCGTACACATTTGCGTGTATGATTAGTGTACGATTGAATCGAGGGCGTCACAAGTTGGTATCAGAGCCAACTGCCTGTAGGTAGCCCCTTTCCAACTCCTTGGACGAAGTTGAGTCTAGTCACCGAAAAACTTTTACTAACATTGGCTGTGTGGCTTACGGGCCCACGTCGCCATTGGGTGGTATTAGGATCTTTTATTCCTCGTCTATACTCTGGGACTCTGATCTCTCTTCTATTCGGGTTAGCCATTTTACTAAACTCTGACATTAGGTTCTCGTACCCACTTCCTCCCTGAGAGCCTCGACATTATCGATGATCGCTTGCTTCGCCAGAAGATGCTGCGGATACTCCTCGATGTTTCTCGAGACCCTGTACCAACTGCCTTGCAGTTCCTGACCACCGATAATCCCCTTGAATAACATCCTTGCCGCTTGTACCTTCCTCCCTAGTTGCTTCTGATATTACAAGATGCCCCGAAATTCTCTATTTTTCGAGAATCCTTTGAGCTTACTGCCTTGCAGTTCTTTGCCCCATGAATACCCCCCCCTTCGAATAATTCCTCGCACTCACCGAGGATCAGTTCATCCTCAGTTGTTCGTGTGGTTCACAAAACTCTTCGAAATACTATTTGATCTTCCGAAAATCCTCTACAACCTGTTGCTCTTGGAATTCTTGCATACTTGCTTTCTGGTTAATTCCATTTGTCTAGCGATATTCGTTAAAATCCTTTGGGATTAACATTCTGATCCTGTTGATTCAGCATCTGTGAGAATGCACACGATCATCAATTAATCCTTGGAAATTTTCTTTCCGGCTCAGGCATTGTTTCGAATATGAGCTGGTTCTTACCCAATCAAGATTTGATCGGGTGCACCTATAAGTCTATTCAACTTACTCATCTTTTGATCAGAGCCTCTGCTTCTGATCCTTCATCTTGGAACCATAACTCCTTTGTACTCAAGCATCGAATTATTCATAAGTTTCTATAAGCTGATGCCTTTGCATCCCCTTCTTCATCTGATTGATTACCGATACTCACCTCAACTCTGTCGTGAATCGCCAGATCCATGGTTGGGTTGTTATCCGACAGTGCCCTTCACATCCAAAATCTTGTGAGTTTTATACATACTACCTTCGGTAAATTGTATCACCTGCTTTGGTTTCAGTACTCTGCTTTCGAAATCGTATCTCTTGCTTGGTTGATGGTTGTATAGATTCGTAAAATATGCCCTGATGGGTTGAACTTATGCCTTCCATAATTCGTATGAACCCGAGAGTTCTCACGAGTCTTACTCTTCTGGTACTTCGCCAGATAAATCCTATGCACTACAAATTCTTCGAAAACGAGGAGTGAATGAAAGGTTATCTATTGAAGAAGTGGGAGTCAACCTTGAACCTTTGTGTTCATGCCCATGGAACCGATGTAGAACTTATCATGGAAGCTGCTCATGAAATAATTATTTCTTTGGTACAAGCTCAGCTTGTATCTATGAACTGATCCTTTACAATCGTGGTTCCGACCATATTTCCTCCTTGATTCCATTTATCGGATAAGTTAAAATACTTATCCTCTACAAATCATTCCCCCGTCCAACCTCTACTCCGACTTACCTTCCGGCATTACACCTAGTATCTGATATTGGGAAGTTTTATACCCCATAACATCATTCCTAGCCTGATCGGCTATTTTTTTTATCATGTCAACTTTTAACTGTGCTACCTGATCCTTCTTCCCGGAGCACAATTTTTGACGATGAGCTAAGCCTACATCGACTTTCCTCGTCATATCATTTTGTCTTGAATAGCAAGCTTAATTTCGAGTTTGTGTCGCACCCGTGGTTCCAATAACCTTTCGCTTCATCATTCCTTTGACTTGATGTCATCGCCGATCGATTACATCTTCATGAAATCTCTCGACAAATGTTTCGTGATCATCATCAACATTCTGAGCTCTTCCAGGATATCAATCGAATTCATGATGAGAAATACAATCCTTGCCCCTCGATGATTTAAGTTATCATCGACAACATTCTTGCCTTCCCCAACACAAACTTGTTCACATAATTTTGGTAATACACCCTTTTTGACATGTCGATGGATTGTTGCTGAGCCCGTCGGCCACACCCTCATCTTTTCTTTGCTGAAATTGTATGACTTATTTTCTAAGTTGTTTCCGATGGATCCTTTGTGTATCTGAAGTCCGACCTTTCCCTGATGACCATGTCAACACTATCCCGAAACATGTGTGTGGTACTCCGATCATCAACAAGAACATTGGGAGCGCAATGCTAACTATTCTTGATTAATTATCCAATCACCATTGTATGTGTAGACCTCATAAATTCCTTGCCCCTTTGTCTAAACGGTTTAATACTTGGAGTCCAATCATGCTCTGCCTTTCTTTGGGAAAGTTATACTCTAATACTTGGGTATAAACATCTTTCCTTTCCATTGGTCTGATTATCATAATAATCACATATTCCTTCCCATTGTTTTGTTAACCTATCTTGTGATCCATATGTTCTAAGCAGTAATAGTTCCCGGCTTATGTAAACACCTCGGTGTACAATTGGTCAGTAAGACCTTGTTATTATTGCTGTTGACATTCCGGTAACCACCGATGGACGAGAACTTCGCCTTTTGGTCCGCCTCGTTTAATCGAGCAGGAAAATGGTTCTCTTCGTCCCTCGCCCTTGGTACCAACGTTGTTGGCGACATAACTGACAGACTATCCCCTGACATGCCTTTCCCTCATGACCGTGCAAGATGTCACCACCCTTCCTGCATTTAACCCACATGGTGGGCCCATAACCCACAGTTCCACTGGATCGAAACCTGACTCTCCTGTACATCCTTAATTCCGAAGTATCCTTTGCTCTTAACCTTGTGTGTTCTCATGAGCCACCCTCTGAGAGATGATCTATTCCCAATGCTTTGAGCCCCCCTTCTCATACTCTGTTCAGGTATCGATCGTTTGTACATTCACATGAAACTTCCTATTGTACCTTCATACTTTGCTCTTGATGTTTTCTTAAGTATCGACTCGAGAGATACTTCTGTCACATTCCCTGAATTGTTCACGAGATGATTAACCCTATAAAGTTTAGTCCTCCTGAAGTTACCCATCACTTCCCCACTTAAATCTCGGGACGAGATTTCTTGTAGTGGAGGAGATTTGTAACACCCCGAGATTCATGCCACAGTAATCTCCCACTTCTCATGCCATGTCATCATGATTACCTTGCTAGTTGCCACTTGTTCAAAACATCAAGTCCAAAATTCAAAAATTTCTCAAACATGAATACAAAAATGTTCATCATGTGCCAAATATTCCACAACTAATATTGGTGGTGAACCAACATTTTTGCAAAGGGTTTAAGTGGCCTAAACTACTTAAAGCAGTGGCCAAAACAATAGTTTAAATGCCTTTTTACTCTATAAAAATTTCAAACTATTTCAAAAGCCTCACAGCCTTTTGTGGCAGTGCTAACTATTTCAATGTAATTATGTGGCCAAGTCCCACATTTTACAAAATCCATTTGGCAGCCCAAATATTACCATGCTTTTTCTGTAAAAAGAAAAGAGCAGAGGTAAAAGAAAAAGAAACCCCCCCTGACCCCCTGGGCCTTTGTCATCTGGGCGGCCCAACCCAGCAGCCCACCTCCCCCGGTCGCCTCCCTCCTCTCTGTTCACCCGACCCAGCGGCCGCGCTCGCTGGTCGCCACCGAACCCTGTCGCCGTCCCCGTCGGGGAAGGGATAAGGGCGACGTCCCCTCGATGCCTCGAGCCCTCCCGTCCACTCACCGCACCCCACTCGCGCCAGTCCTTTCCCCTCGCCCGCTTCATCTCTCCCTCGCACCCCAGATCCCCTCCCCATCGCATCCGAACGCCACAGCCGCCATGGCCGCCGTCGCCCTCGTGGCCACCGGCCACCACGCGCGTATTCGCCATGACGTAGCTCCTCGCCATCATCCGCTACGCCCCCTGGTGCCATCGGCAAGAGCTCGGAGGTGCTAGAGCGCCGTCACGCCGCCTTCTTCAACCTCCGTCCGCCTCGGGCCGCCGCACACCGACGCCGTCTCCGGCCACCTCGACTCTTCCTCGGGCCTTCCCAGCAACGGAAGTGAGCGCCGGACCACCGCCTCCCTCTCCCTCTCTCCCCGTGCTATTTCCCACGCCGTAGCTAGCTGTCGCCGCCTCCGTGCCCTGCTCGCCGCCGATGAGATCGTGGCCGTCTTTGTGGTCGACGTCACCGCCACCTGAGGCCACCGTTGAACTCCTGGAGCTCCCAAGAGCCCAACGAGCCTGAGCACGTGCCTCCCCGTGCCCCCTAGCCGCTAGCCCGACCACCCTCATCTCCGGCCGCCGCCTTGCCTCACCACCGACGGCACTCCGGCCACTCCCCGCCCGGGCCACCACCGCAGAACGATTCGGCTTCGTCCGCTCGTTCGAACGAGCTAGGGCATGAGCCCGGAGACGCCCCGTAGCTAAATCCCCCCCCGCTGGTCATGCTTCCGCCGTGGTTTTTTGCCACCGACGGCTAGACGCCGGCGCTCGCGCTGATGTGGCCGACCGGGGCCACCCCCCAGGGTCACTACCTGGTGGTCCCAGGGGCCCGGGCTGGCCAGTTGACCGAGGTCAACTGTGCTGACTGGGCAGGCCCCAGCCACTGACACGCGGGCCCCGCCGCTTTTTCTAACTAAATTGTTTTAATAATTAAAACTAATTAGTTTAGCCAATTAGTCTATGACAGGTGGGGTCCAGTAGCTAATTAACCTAGATTAGTTAGTTTATTACACTGTTAGACTAATAGAGGCTAACATGTGGGTCCCGCTGGACCCACAGGCCAGGTTTGACCTGGTCAGCCGCCCTGCTGACTGTTGACTTCTCTATGACGTCATGATGACGTCATATTCCTTTTCTGTTTTTTAAATAATTCCAGAATATTGTTTAAACTTTAAAAATTCATAGAAAATAAACTGTAACTCGGATGAAAATGTTTTCTATATGAAAGTTGCTCAGAAAAATCCAACGAATCCGAATACGTGGTCCGTTCATCTGTCACATGCCCCTAGCATGCTGAACATGGAACTTTCCCCCTCTTTTCCTTTGTCCGGAATCCACCTAACGTCAGGAATTCACCCTCGGATGTTTCCCCCCTTCGTCTGCAACGTGTAGTACCGCGTTAGAGCACGCTTAGCGCTACGTATCGTCATGTCATGCTTAGTGTTACCTCTATTTGCTATGTATTTACTGTTTCTTCCCCCTCTTCTCTCCAGTAGACCCCGAGACCGATGCCGCCCTGTGATCGACTACGTCGACGACGACCCCTCCTTGCCAGAGCAACCAGGCAAGCCCCCCCTTTGATCATCCCGATATCGCCCATTCCATTCTCTCATGCTTGCATTAGATTTTGCTATTGTTATTGTTTGCTCCTATTCTGATGCATAGCCTGCTTTTGTAACCTGCTTATTGTTACTTACCGGCTTATCCTAAACTGCTTAGTATAGGTTGGTTAGTGATCCATCAGTGACCCCCACCTTGTCCTTGTTGCCCCTGCTTCATCATTGAAGACCCGATCAACGGGATCGAAGACCAGACCCGACACCTCACGTCACATCACGCCCCTTCGTTGCTCGACTCTGCAGTGTTACTATTGAGTGCCGAGGGTGAGACCTCTACAACACTTCTGATGTTAACCTGTAGTGTAGCTATTCGGTCGTGGTCATCGAGGGTGATTTCCTCCTTAACCACTTCCGATACGGCTCTGTCGTGCAACCCCTCAAGTGTGAACCTCGAGGGTGATTCCTCTACGTTCACCTTGATGATTACATTGAGTGGAACCCACCGGGGTGATTCCTTGGGTTTTCCTCTTGATGTTTGGACACACGGATACTTGGACTTTACAACTGTTACTTGGAAAGTGATGTGGAGACGGGTTGACCTGGAGGGTGCCCGCGAGATAATTACGAGGCGTGGCCGGGCATTCTTAGTCCTTGCCGCAAGTCCTCGAGACGGGGCAACGGGGTCACATCTTTCGTGAGTCTCTGCTTGTTACCGCGCGTTCCTAATCCACTACGATTTGGATATTTGATCCGAGGGGCCTCTGGCCTGATAGCACTAACCATCACGTGGGCATAGTATGGGCGTTCTGCGTCGTGTACATCAGCCGAAGCTTAATAGACGTCAGCGACAGAGCGGCGCGCGCCGGGTTGGACTGGTAAGCTCCTGCCTTTTTAGGGAGGTAGCTAGGTCTGCTCACCGGCCGCCCACGCAACGTGCAGGAGTTCCCGGGGCGATGGCCCATGACCCCTGGGGGCATAGGTTTAGTCCGGCGTGCTTGACCTCTCTATTAAGCCTAGGTCGGGTTGCGGCGTATTGTTTGGCCGAGGCCGGGCATGACCCAGGAAAGTGTGTCCGGCCGGAGTCAATCGAGCGTGGTGGGTAAGTTGGTGCACCCCTGCAGGGAAGAACTAATCTATGCATAGCCTGTCCTACGGTAACGGACACTTGGAGTTGTATCCCGATCGATACAACTAGAACTGGATACTTGTGATGAGAACTGGATGGTGATGAGGATTTGATTGTGATGATAACTGGATAGTATGGCTCTGGGATTTCTTTCTCGCAGGGAGTCGAGAAAGGATCTCTGGCCGAGGTTGATAACACCACTACTACTTTACTTTATGCTACTCTACTCCCTCCTGTTTGCTACAAGAGGGTGGTTTCCAGAAGATGCTAGTCTTCGATAGGACTATGCCTTCTCTCTATTCTGGCATTTCTGCAGTCCAGTCCACATATACAGCCTTCCTTTGATAATGTTGCATCTGTAGTGTAGATCCTTGCTTGCGAGTACTTGGATGAGTACTCACGGTTGCTTTGCTCCCTCTTTTTCCCCTTTTCCATTCTTCTCGGATGACGCAACCAGATGACGGAGTCCAGGAGCCAGATGACACCTTTGACGACTGCTACTACCCCGAGGGTGCCTACTACCACGTGACAAAGACCGCGGATGACCAGGAGTAGTTAGGAGGCTCCCAGGCAGGAGGCCTTGCCTTTTCGATCGTATATGCTTTTGTGCTAGCCTTCTTAAGGCACTTGTCTAACTCATGTCTGTACTCAGATATTGTTGCTTCCGCTGACTCTTGTGTTTTCGAGCTTATGTATTCGAGCCCTCGAGGCCCCTGGCTTGTAATATAAAGCTTGTATTATTTTAATTTGTGTCTAGAGTTGTGTTGTGATATCTTCCCGTGAGTCCTTGATCTTGATCATACACATTTGCGTGTATGATTAGTGTACGATTGAATCGGGGGCGTCACATATGGAACCTGATGCTAAACCCATTGTTGATCATCAATGTCGGTTAAACCCGAAGATGAAAGAGGTGCTAAGAACGGAAATATTTAAACTTCTGGAAGCAGGTATAATCTATCATATAGCTGATAGCAGATGGGTAAGTCCTGTTCATTGTGTCCCTAATAAGGGAGGTATAACTGTTGTTCCTAATGATAAGAATAAATTTATTCCACAAAGAATTGTCACATGCTATAGAATGGTAATTTATTATTGAAAATTAAAAAAAGCAACTAGAAAAGATCATTACCCTTTGTCTTTTATTGATCAAATGCTATAAAGATTATCTAAGCACACACATTTTTGCTTCCTTGATGGATATTGTAGTTTTTCACAAATACCTGTTTCACAACCTCATCAAGAAAAGACCACTTTTACTTGTCCTTTTTGAACTTATGCTTATAGACGTATGCCTTTTGGTTTATGTAATGCACTTGCCACCTTTCAAAGATGTATGACTGCTATACTCTCTGATTTTTGTGAAAAGATTGTTGAGGTTTTCATGGATGACTTTTCTGTTTATGGGAAGTCTTTTGATGATTATTTAAGCAATCTTGATCGAGTTTCGCAGAGATGTGAACAAACAAATCTTGTCTTGAATTGGGAGAAGTGCCACTTTATGGTTAACAAAGGTATTGTTTTGGGCCATAAAACTTCTGAAAGAGGCATTGAGGTGGATAAAGCCAAGGTTGATGCAATTGAGAAAATGCAATGTCCTATAGATATCAAAGGTATTCGTAGTTTCCTTGGTCATGTTGGTTTCTATAGGAGTTTTATCAAAGAGTTTTCTAAAATTTCTAGGCCTCTTACAAATCTTTTTCAAAAGGATATTCCTTTTGTGCTTGATGATGATTGTTTGGAAGCCTTCGAAACACTAAAGAAAGCCTTAATTACTGCACCTGTTGTTCAACCACCTGACTGGAACTTGCCTTTTGAGATTATGTGTGATGCTAGTGATTATGTTGTTGGTGCTGTTCTAGGACAAAGAGTTCATAAGAAATTAAATGTTATCCATTATGCTAGTAAAACTCTAGATAGTGCTCAACGGAATTATGCTACTACTGAAAAAGAATTCTTAGCAGTGGTGTTTGCTTGTGATAAATTTAGATCCTACATTGTTGATTCTGAAGTTAACATTCACACCGATCATGCTGCTATATAATATCTTATGGAAAATAAAGATGCTAAACCTAGACTCATTAGGTTGGTTCTTCTGCTACAAGAATTTGATTTGCATAACATCGATAGGAAAGGAGCAGAGAACCCCGTAGCTGATAACTTGTCTAGTCTTGAAAATATTCTTGATGACCCATAACCTATTAATGATAGCTTTCCTGATGACCAATTAGCTGCAATAAATGTTTCTAATAGTACACCTTGCTATGCTGATTATGCTAATTATATTGTTGCTAAATACATACCACCTAGCTTCACATACCAACAAAAGAAAAAAAATTCTTCTATGATTTAAGACATTACTTTTGGGATGACCCACATCTTTATAAAGAAGAAGTAGATGGTATTATTAGACGTTGTGTACCTGAGCATGAACAGGAACAAATCCTACGAAAATGTCACTTCAAAGCTTATGGAGGACATCACACGAGAGACAAAACTGCTCATAAGGTATTGCAATCTGATTTTTATTGGCCTACTCTCTTCAAGGATCCTGTAAGTTCGTCTTATCTTGTGATGAATGTCAAAGAATAGGTAATATTGGTAAGCTTCAAGAAAAGCCTATGCATTATTCACTTGCTGTTGAACCATTTGATGTTTGGGGATTTGATTTCATGGGACCTTTTCCTTCCTCTAATGGGTATACTCATATTTTGGTTGCTATTGATTATGTTACTAAGTGGGTAGAAGTTATTCCAACCAGTAGTGTTGATCACAACACCTCTATTAAAATGCTTAAGGAAGTTATTTTCCCAAGGTTTCGAGTCCCTAGATAATTAATGACTGATGGTGGTTCACACTTTATTCATGGTCCTTTTCGTAAAATGCTTGCTAAGTATGATTTTAACCATATAATTGCATCACCCTATCATCCTCAGTCTAGTAGTCAATGTAACAGTCTGGTTTTTGGCCCTTTTCTTTTTCTTTTGATTTATTGTGTTTTTGCCCTGTTTTTCTTTTTGGAGTGGATGTGTGGCCTTGCAACCTGGGAAATCACCCTCATTTTCTTCTCCCAAGTAACTCATCATCCTCAAATCTAGCCCAAGACCATGTCATTTACACTCTAGCCCAACCCTAAAATTCTTTTCTTGGGGAATATTCCTTTTCTTATTAAAGGAATAACCTCATTTGCCCTAGGTTGTGAAGCAACCTATATTTCTCTCCATCCAAAAATTCCCAAATAATTCTCAAAATTTATTTGGGTCATATGTTGATCAAATATGCCCAAACTTTCCTGTCCTAGCCCAAGAATAATTCCCCAATAATTATTCTTCATTTCTGTCCAGTGTGGCTTTCTGTGAAGGAAGTGCCACCTATCCAATCTTGTTTGCTCCCAAGCTTTTTGGGAATGATATATCATCCAAATAATTGCCTCATGCAAAAATTCAAATTCATTTGCCTAGCCAAATTCCCTCAGTGATTTTTCAAAGTTTGTGTCAGACAGAAGGCTTTGTGAATGAAGTACTAGCTAGAAGTATCCAAATGAGTTGAAATTTTGCACACCTCTTCATGTGCTCATATTATCCCACTCCTCCAATGTTTAGCTTCATCCAATCATCTATGTGAGCACAAGACCAAATCTTTGATTCTGTTAATATTTTCAGGTTGTGAAGCAAGTACAATTTATATTGCTTCATTAATTCTGAGAAATTACCAGATCATTGTCCTACCCTAATAAGATCTCTTCACCAAATTTGGGATCATTTCCTTAAGCCATGTTTCCTCCAAAATTATTGCATGTTTTTGGTCAGTGAGGATGTTTGTGAAGCAAGTACTATTTTGACATGTCCATTTGGTATGAAACTTTTACAACATCTTCATATGGCAAAATAACCATGCCTTGCCAAATTTCAGCCCAAGTTGCTTCTCCATGTGAGTGCATCATACAAATCAAGTTTCTGGACCAAATTTGCACTTACAAAGCAACCCTAGTAATTATTGATCCATTTCTCCTCAAACTCCTCAGGATTGTAGTCCTTTCGTAGTTAATCACTGCAGACAACAACTTTGGCCCCAATCAGTTCTCTGTTGAGTATAGTGGCTTGATAAAGTTTGATGCAGAAAACTTTAATCGATGCCTAACTCAGATGAGCCTCTTCTCTCGAGCTCTTGCCTTATACAGACTCCAGGGTGGAGAGAAAACACCCCAGACAAGGTTTGCCATCCCCTACAGCCCTCCCCGTGCCATGTCGCATGGTGACCGTGCAGCTAGCATGCCTATTCACGTGCTTTGTGCACCGTGGCCGCGTGTAGAGCGTGGTTTGTGCCTCGACCCCTTTCCCTCTCGTCGTCTTTGCGCGCGTGAGCATGTGTGGCGTCTTCCTCCTGTTGTCACCATCCCCCCGGACCCCTCTCCCTCTTCATCCGCTTCCTCACAAACGCTCGCCGCCACGTGCCCACGGGCTAACAGTAGCCATTTGGCTCTGTTCGTCGCTGTCTTCTTCCTCCTCGTGCTTCGTTGGCCTCCTCTGCCCCGTGAGACTCTTCCATGTGCCTCCCTCATCGCCTACCTCCGATCTCGGGTGCGTGCATACGCGTCCGCGGTGACGGACATGTGTCCAACAAGGCGACACCTCCTGCCCCTGCCTATTTAAGGCCTTCCCCGAGCCCTCAGATCTCACCTCTCGCTTCACCGGACTCCACTAGCCCGCCCATTAACTTTCCTGAGCCCCGGAGCTCCTCCACGCCACGATTTCTTGCCACGGCCGCTGCCTCGGTCCACTCCGATTCCGGCGAGCCGAGTTCCCTCCCTCCTTATTTTTACCACCAAACGCCTCCACCATCACCCGGAGTCACCCCAGCTCCCCAGCCCCTCACCTCCGCAGCTGTGTCGTGGTGCCCATAGTCGGCCGCCACTGACGTCCGCCGTAGCTGGCGTCCCGCTCGCTCCAGCCCTCCCCGGCGACCACGCTACCCCGGGTCGGGTCCGCCTCCATTCCCTGATCACACCGGTAGGTCGGGCGCAGCCGATGGTGGCCGGAGCTGCCGCCAGTTGCCGTCGGGGCCGTCGCTACCCTGTCCAGTGCGGGATCGATAGAGATGAAGAAGAAGACCCCTGCCAACCGACCCCACCTTCCGCGGACCCCACCTGGAAGCCGCACGGGCGTTGACCCTGCCCTGGCAGCGTGGATAAGTGGAGGCCTATTCGATGCGAATACGTCTCCCTTTCTCGAAAGCATACTCCGGGTCCCTTTGGCCAAGAATGCGTTTTCAGTTCTCTGAAAGTGTATTCTGTGATAGTGCGCTTTTAGTTCAGCCGCCAGGGGCCTGTCTGTGAATAAATATTTTACAGATTAGTCCCTGGTCTTCAACCCTTCACAACTTTTCAACCGTAGCTCCAAATCAGGTGATTCCAAAGCCCGCTTCTTTTTTTCGTCGAGCCCGTTCTGATGGAATCATTTTCACCATGTTTTGACATTCTAAAAATGACCATTTTGCCCTTGCCCTTAATCAGCCCCCTCCGAGAGAGAATAGTTTCCGGCGATTCTTTCCGCGAGCTTCTCGCACCTCTTCCCGATGAATCTTTCCACCCCAGGCAAGCCACACCCTTCATTTGCATGAATTCTATGTAGTCACATGGTTTACCTATTTGAACTTGTTTAAAATATTGCTTTAGCTACATGACTTTGTGCATGGCATTTCTCGGAGTGGTATTTTGATCTTGTTATTGCCATGAGGTTGCCTGGAGTTCTAGGACTAATATTTTGCAGCTTATGTGGATGACAAGTTGCCTTTGGATTATTAGTGGCTTATATGATGATTATTTTCATGAATGGTATTTGAGATTATGCTTTGGAGTATTACTTCGGATGTCATGTTGCCATTGGATTATTAGTGGCCAGTATGACTATTTTTATGTTGATAATTGATGTTCTGTTACTTGGAGTATTATTTTCGGAGATGATGTCTGCATGTGGATCTTAGTTGGATAGCTTGTTCTTGTTATTGGAGTAGTAGGATTATTGTTTTCAGATTAATCACGATAGTAGGGTTATGCTATCCTCGGAGTATTTTGGTATGATGATATTATGTTTGGATTATTTGTTGGATTTTGCTATGACTTGGATTATAGGTTGATATATGGTATTAGTGTATCATTTATCACTGCTATGTTTTGGAGATAGATTCCGTCATTAAGTTGGTCAGGTGCCACCGAACCGGGCTTTTTTTCTAGTGCAACCACATTTTCCTTTTGTGGGAAGGCCCTAATGTGATGCTATTGTCGTGCCTCTCGCTGGTGCCTCCAACGAGGGAAGGTTATGGGCGTGCGGTACACTGGCCCGGTAAGCAGACATAACCTTGTGTGCCCGTAGTTTTTGTTAGGCGCCTTTTTGTCCCCATGTGTGACCGTTTTTGTTTTGCCACGACGGTGGCCGTTGATGCCTTTGGTAGGCACGGGGCCACCCAAGACTGAACCCAAAGGGGGTGTTGGCCGGAGTGGCCAGGAGTGTGTCATGGCAGTAGATCGGTTTTGTCGGTACACCGTTGGTCCACCTAAATGGGTGTGCGAGGCCATGGGTTCCGTGGTGTGGGTACAATGCACTACCTCTGCAGAGTGAATGTGTGTTTAATCGATCGATAACCGCATCCTCGGTCATGGGCACAAGTTTGTACTAGGTCACACCGTTCGATCAACACTCACATGACAGAATGACTTATAGATGATTTACATGTTGATGTGTGTGAGCAGTAATAGTTTGGCAGGATGTTGAGATGATCTTG
Source organism: Triticum aestivum (assembly GCF_018294505.1). Taxonomy (NCBI): domain Eukaryota; kingdom Viridiplantae; phylum Streptophyta; class Magnoliopsida; order Poales; family Poaceae; genus Triticum; species Triticum aestivum. Next base: position 539,400,460 of record NC_057804.1, on the reverse strand, counting down.
AGGATGATCATTCAGTTTGTGATGTGGTCACGAGGTGATCATGTGGATGTTTCTATCACGAGGTGATCAGGTGGATCACGAGGTGATCACGTGGATGTTTTGATCATGATGTGATCGAGATGGTATATTGCTTGGCCGGTTAGCCAAGAGTGAGATTGTTTTTGGGATTGAGATGTTGGTTTAGCAGTACGGTAGTAGTTTCATATCATGCTTAGTAGTTGCTTTCGTATTATGGTAGCTGTTAATTTAATAAATCTGCTAATGCTATGTTGTCTTGCCTTGATGTTTTTGGTTGTTGTGAGCTTGCAAGTACATTCAATGTACCGACCTGGCGTGTCATGCCAGATTTCATGTGATGTCGTGCTTGTTTGCTTGTCATGGTTTCCGTTTGTGCGAGCTAGATCGTGTCCCAGCCAGAGTCCCTGCAGAGTGGAGTTCACCACCGTCGTCGTCGTTCCGCTGCTACGAGTTGTTCCGCTGCTAGCATAGAGCAAGTGTAGTATCATAGGCGTAGTGTTGCCATGCTGATGTGATCCTTTGTAACATCAGACACTTGTATTATTATCCTTTGTAATAAGAGCCGATTTGTTCTGTGTTAAGCAGTGCCGTATTCTAGAAGACTTCATCTTGATCTCTGGGCTGGAACACGGGGCATTCCGGTTTCTCTGAGCCGGGGTGCCACAGGCTTAGTATCAGAGCAGGTCTGGCTGTAGGACGCCCTAGTCAGCGCGAGCAGTAGAAACCAGTAGAAATCGGTAGTTTAGAGTCTATCTTGTTTGTTGCATTTGGTTGCTGCATTTGTTTGTTGCATAGCATGCATATAGCCTTAGCATTTATGTTAAAAGTTTTATCTGGTGAGTGTAGCTGGCATCGGATCCTAATCCAGTACAGCTCAGCCTCTACATTTCTCCAGTTTCCTTTTTCTTTCGGTGTCTGGTGTCATTTCTGTCCTAGCAGAGTGATGCCAAGTGATCCTGACACTGTTTGCAAAAATGGTGCTCAGGTATCGCGCTGATATCCTGCTTTTAGCCCCGCCTATCATTTTGGTGGTCGACATGTTTCTACCCCGGAACATGCTTTTATCTTGTCGTGTTGGCAACCCTTAATGATCTTAGTCATCAAGAAAGGGCAATGCCAGCAGACTCCGTTTTCCCCGCTATCCAATTTCTTGGACAAGTACGGATCTTTTTTCGTCCGCTTGACAATAATGTGGTTGCGACATTCGTGTCCAGTTACATAGTTATCAAGTACGTCCTCACCTCCGAGCTAGTCAAGGTTGCTACCTGGCTAAGACAACACCTGGTGTAGCGATGTTTACACCAATTCTTCCACACATTTATTCGTCCTCGTGCACATCATCACAACATGCTAGATCGTAGTACCAGAGATTCCGCGAAATTTGTGTGCTTAAGTAGGCATGCATATTGTGTGACTAGCAGTAATTTGTGACTTTTTTGTGTGTGAATTGATTGTTTTTGGCTGGTTTTGTTTACTTGAGTTTTCTTTTGCTTCTTTCTTTTTGGGCCCTCGGTGTTACCTTATTTCCCCTTATGGAAATTTCTCATCAACCGACACCGGACTCAAGGAAGCAATAAGGATTTTAAATATTTGGGAGAAGCTCAGCTAAACATTATGGTCTTCCCAGTCAACTGCATTATAGTATTAATATCTGCTCAGAATACCAATGGTGTCCTAGATTTATAATCAGCAACGAGTCTACATCAGTACAAAATCCTCACACAGTAATGATCCAGCCCGTAGGAAGACAAGTCAGGTGCAAGATCAATGGTATATTTTCAGAAAGAGGTATGGATCATATACCAAGTTTTGGCTCAACAATGAATGATGCTTGAAATATGTTATCATCTGAAATAAAGTCAGAATATGTTATGGCCAAGAAAGACAATCAAATCATTTTTCTCATGCAAATAATCAGCCACAGAATACTATGGGCGTGTGTATGGATTTCAGTCTACATATAAGTATGAAGCTTTGGATATAAGAAACTCAGTCTTCCTCCACATGCTATCAGAAGAAATTTATGACTCCAAGGTTCCTTAATTTTCCTCAGCATGATATGTGAACAGTTTCTGGTCCAAGATACTCAATCTTCCACAGCAAAATATCTCCGAAAAAGCTTCTGGCATAAAGAAATTAATCTTTCTCAGCAAGCAAACCGAGGAGAAGCTTCTCAAGTATGGAACTCAGGCTTCTCCAGCACCATACTCAGGTCAATCTTCGTGCGTAAGCTATCGAGATTTCTTCTGCTAGCTACACAGACAAAACCTTCGAGCAGAAGCTAACGAGTTTTCCTCAGCAAGCTACTCGGATGGCTTCTCTCGTAAGCCGCTCAGTCTGCGTCAGTAACACACTACTGCACCGTCCTCAGAGATTATACGGTGAGTTGGCAATAAATGGCAGTATATGACAGTGCGGCTTAAGGATTAGATTTGCAATAATTTTGTCAGAAATATCACTCAGTCAGGACATATGCATACCGCAAGGATCGAGTGTTCTGTGGCATTATCTTCTTATATATATGGTGAGCATGCATCCCCATTCATACCAGTCCCCCATACGAGATGCGACAGTGATCAAGCAGACATACCTAAGGAAAGTAAGGATCCTACAACCTCATGAATCATGCAAAAGGAAGATAAGCAGAGATACATCTCAGGTAATGAAAGGATCGATGAGTTCTGGAGCTGACAACGCAGAATCCACAGTCGTGACAGTGGTTACCAAAGTCATTCTTCCCGCACCCGACGAGGAGATCTCATAAACTCTTGTCGTCATCTGGTATGATTGGCCTCACCAAGGAGCTTTGTACAACCACAAGCCCCGGGTATATGTCATATATGTGCGGACCCAGGTCAGAAAATAAGCACAAGGAATGTTGCCAAAACATTGCACTAATCACATCCATGGTCATACGCAGAATCAAGAACATGCGTGGCCAGATTATTTTAGTAAGGTATCTTGACGAAGAAAATCATGACTGTCAAAGGATGAGACTGACAGCAAATGTATGATAATTTTGCATGAACATAAGGGTCCGGATACCCAGATCAATTGGAGGCCATAATTTCCAGATGGATCCACAAAGGTATACCCTCAAAGGCCTACACTGTTCTACAAGGACTTTATACCCCGCTCACCCGCTTAAAATGGTTAGTGTGGAATATCCAAGTCTGTTCCATCAGATCCAAGATTCCTTTGCAAACTCTGCATTTTGACTTCAATGGCAGTGTTAAAGCATCTCACGGCCTATTACACAGATGAGTATACCGACAACATGGGAAAGCCTAGAAATCGAACAATCAGCTTAGATCAGGTATACTAACTATTGGAACGAAGTACATAGACAGTCTGTCAGGAAAAGTACTTGTCCATCCGCATCTCTATTGGGCGAGTCTCAAAGTTTGTGGTATGCTACATCTACAAGACCATACCCTTTTATGTTGTTCACAACAAAAGGTAGTCGAATCTTTGGTACATATCCCCTGTCCGAGACAAAGTGGCAAGCCAAGAGAAATCAGTATCACTGGTGAGCAGTCAGACCCCATCAGAAAAATGGCCATGATCCTCAACATTTATTGAACTCGGAAGACATGCATTTGTTTGAGCAAACCCCGAGTCAGAAGTACCAAGTTTTCAGGACAAAGGGAAATTGGTGCTCAAGTCCCTTGTATATCACCTCATATATGAAGGAATCAACATCAGATTGAGAGTTTGGTATATGAGCAAAAACATGTCAGAATTTGGGAAAGGTGAAGCAAACCACCCCAGAGCAAGGTAAGAAAATCATATGAAATTCTTGAGGGAACATTATATAAAGGAAAAGGATACCCGAGTTGGAAATGGTGTCCTCAAGTCATACTTGTTCCCTGAGCAACCAAATCTCGAGGACGAGATTTCTTTAATGGGGGAAGGTTTTTAACTGCCTGGTTTTTGGCCCTTTCCTTTTTCTTTTTCTTTTGATTTATTTGGTTTTTGCCCTGTTTTTCTTTTTGGAGTGGATCTGCGGCCTTGCAACCTGGGAAATCACCCTCATTTTCTTGTCCCAAGTAACTCATCATGCTCAAATCTAGCCCAAGACCATGTCATTTCCATTCTAGCCCAACCCTAAAATTCTTTTCTGGGGGAATATTCCTTTTCTTATTAAAGGAAAAACCTCATTTACCCTAGATTGTGAAGCAACCTATATTTCTGTCCATCCAAAAATTCCCAAATAATTCTCAAAATTTCTTTGGGTCATATGTTGATCAAATATGCCCAAACTTTCCTGTCCTAGCCCAAGAATAATTGCCCAATAATTATTCTTCATTTTGGTCCAGTGTGGCCTTCTGTGAAGGAAGTGCCACCTACCCAATCTTGTTTGCTCCCAAACTTTTTGGGCATGATATATCATCCAACTAATTGCCTCGTGCGAAAATTCAAATTCATTTTCCTAGCCAACTTCCCTCAGTGATTTTTCAAAGTTTCCGTGAGATAGAAGGCTTTGTGAAGGAAGTACTACCTAGGAGTATCCAAATGAGTTGAAAATCTGCACACCTCTTCATGTGCTCGTATTATCCCAATCCTCCAATTTTCAGCTTCATCCAATCATCTATATGAGCACATGACCAAATCTTTGATTCTGTTAATATTTTCAGGTTGTGAAGCAAGTATAATTTATATTGCTTCATTAATTCTGAGGAATTATCAAATCATTATCCGACCCTAATAACATCTCTCCACCAAATTTGGGACCACTTCCTTAAGCCATTTTTCCTCAAAATTATTGCAAGTTTTTGGTCAGTGAGGATGTTTGTGAAGCACATACTATTTTGGCATGTCCATTTGGCATGAAACTTTTATAACATCTTCATATGGCCAAATGACCCTGCCTTGCTAAATTTCAGCCCAAGTTGCTTCTCCATGTGAGTGCATCATCCAAATCAAGTTTCTGGACCAAATTTGCACTTACAAAACAACCCTAGTAATTATTGGTCCATTTCTCCTCAAACTCCCCAGGATTGTAGTCCTTCCGTATTTAATCACCCCAGACAAAAGCTTTGGCCCCAATCAGTTCTATGTTGAGCACAGTGGCTTGATAAAGTTTGACGCAGAAAACTTTAATCGATGCCTAACTCAGATGTAGAGCATCTTCTCTCGAGCTCTTGCCTTATACAGACTCCAGGGTGGAGAGACAACATCCCAGACAAGGTTTTCCATCCCCTAGAGCGCCCCCCGTGACATGTCGCATGGTGACAGTGCAACTGGCATGCCTATTCACGCGCTCTGTGCGCTGTGGCCATGTCTAAAGCGTCATTTGTGCCTCGTCCCCTTTCCCTCTTGTCGTCTTCGCGCGCGTGAGCATGTCTGGCGTCTTCCTATCGTTGTCGCCGTCCAGCAGGAGCCCTCTCCCCCTCCGTCCGCTTCCTCACCGACGCTCGCCGTCGCGTGCCCACGGGCAAACAATGGCCATTTAGCTCTATTCGTCACCGTCGTCTTCCTCCTCATGCTCCGTTGCCTCCTCTGCCCGTGAGACTCTCCCCTGTGCCTCCCTCATCACCTACCTCCGAGCTCGGGAGCATGCACACACGTCCGCGGCGCCGGACATGTGTCCCCGACGACGCCAGCGTGGCACCTCCTGCCCCTGCCTATTTAAGGCCCCCCTCGAGCCCTCCGAGCTCACCTCTCGCTTTGATACGTCTCCAACGTATCTATACTTTTTGATTGTTCCATGCTGTTATATTATCATTCTTGGATGTTCTACAATCATTTTATAGTCATTTTGTATTATTTTTTGGTACTAACGTATTGACATAGTGCCCAGAGCCAGTTGCAGTTTCTGCATGCTTTTTACATTGCAGGAAATCAATATCAAACAGAAGCCAAATGGAACGAAACTCCTAGAGGAGTTTTTTGGGACAGAAGCAAGCCAGTGGGCCAAGGAAGCACCTAGGAGGCTGCTCGAGGGGATCAACACCCACCAGTGCGCGCCTAGGTGGGTGCTGCCCACCTCGGGTACCCCCCAAATAGCCTCTTTGCTCTATAAATACCACAATATCCCAGAAACAATAGGGGAGTCGACAAAATTTTGATCCAGCCGCCACAGAGTCCAGAACCACCAGATCCAATCTAGACACCGTCATGGAGGGGTTCACCACTTCCATTGGTGCCTCTCCTATGATGCGTGAGTACTTCTTTGTAGACCTACAGGTCCGTAGTTAGTAGCTAGATGGCTTCCTCTCTCTCTCTCTCTCTCTCTCTCTCTCTCTTGATTATCAGTACAATGGTCTCTTGGAGATCCATGTGATGTAAGTCTTTTTGCGGTGTGTTTGTTGGGATCCAATGAATTTTGAGTTTATGATCAGATCTATGTTTTTATCCATGAAAGTTATTTGAGTCTTCTTTGATCTCTTATATGCATGGTTGCTTATAGTCTCGTATTTCTTCTCTGATATTTAGGTTTTGTTTGACCAACTTGATCTATTTATCTTGCAATGGGAAGAGGTGCTTTGTCGTGGGTTCTATCTTACGGTGCTTGATCCCAGTGGCAGAAGGGGAACTGACACGTATGTATCATTGCTACTAAGGATAACAAGATGAGATCTATATCTCCACAATAGATAAATGGATCTTTTCTACATCATGTCATCGTTCTTATTGCATTACTCCGTTTTCTCATGAACTTAATACACTAGATCCATGCTGGATAGCGGTTGATGTGTGGAGTAATAGTAGTAGATGCAGGCAGGAGTTGGTCTACTAATATTGGACGTGATGCCTATATAATGATCATTTCCTGGATATCGTCATGATTATTTGAAGTTCTATCAATTGCCCAACTGTAATTGTTTTCCCATCGTTTGCTATTTTTCTCGAGAGAAGCCACTTGTGAAACCTACGGCCCCCGGGTCTCTTTTCATCATATTTGCCTTTGCGATCTGTTTTCTCTTGCATTTATTTTAAGATCTATTAAACCAAAAATACAGAAATACCTTGCTGCAATTTATTTGTTCCGTGATCTATTTATCCTATCTACCACTTTTACCTCACGTTATTTGCCTATCTTGAGGCGCCGTACCCAGAAGGGATTGACAACCCCTTTAAGACATCGGGTTGCGAGTATTTGTTATTTGTGTGCAGGTGTTGTTTAAGTGGTGTGAGGAGGTTCTCCTACTGGTTCAATAACCTTGGTATCATCACTGAGGGAAATACCTACCGTCGCTATACTGCATCATCCCTTCCTCTTTAGGGAAATACCGACGTAGTTCTATCGGACATCAAAAGGAATTTCTGGCGCCATTGCCGGGGAGGATCTTCAAAATCAACCAGGTTCCTAATCACAAAACTCATTTCCTCGCAATTTACATTATTTTCCATTTGCCTCTTATTTTCCTCTCCCCCACTTCACAAAATTTTGCCTTTTTATTCGCCCTCTTTTTCGTTCGCCGTTTTCTCGTCAGATCTATTTGTGTTCTTGTTTCACTATGGCTAGTTTGAATGCTCCTCCTTTGTTACCAGATTTTGAAGTTTTATACTTCAAACAAAAACAAGGAGAAAATTTGAAAGATGCTTGGTATAGGCTTATGTAATCTTATCGTGTTTGCAACCTAAAGGGAGATGTGAAAATTTTGCTTAGAATTTTTTACGTAGGATTGGCTTTGCATCATAGACAACTCGTGGATTTTGCCGCAAAAGGGAATTTTATTGAGCCTGATGTCAATACCGCCTATGAAATTTTAGAAGGAATTTTGGGGGTTCCATCACAAAAGAAAGGGTTTTCTTTCACCCCAAAGGGAGTCCAAATTTTGGACAAACTCGGTGATTTGCATAAACATATGGTGGAATTACAAAAATATAAAGAACCTCTCAAACATCTCAATGGTAGTATCAATCATATGAACACTTTGATTTCTCTTTGCAATAAATAGTTAGATATTTTAGATCTCAAAATGGTTTCTTTTCCAGAAAATTTAGGGAAGCGCAAAGAGCCTCCCGGGTTTGAAAATACCCTTACTAAAGTGGCAAAGATAACGGAAGGCAATACTTAGATCCTACGCGTTATGCCTAGCTAGGGGCGTAAAACGACAACGCTTGTTGGGAGGCAACCCAATGAATAATTTTTTTTTTGCTTTTTGCTTTCTGTTCTTCAGTGTTAGCACAATTATGTTACTGTTATGATTGTGTTTTTTGTGTTTTAATTAGTGTTTGTGCCAAGCAAGGCCTTTGGGAAGACTTGGGGTGAAAGTTTATTTGATTTGCTGAAAAACAGAAACTTTTGCACTCACGAGATTCGTTGTAATTTTTTAAAGAAGAGTGATTTTGAGTTGATTCTTTTTTCAGAGGATTAATTGTCACACCCAATATGCGATACTATCCTAAAGAGACTCGAAGGTCCCACCAAGGATAGAACCACATATTGAAACGCTTTTGCAAGGTGGATATCATTACATCAACATTACATAATAGATGGGGATACATACATAAGGCATACAATGCCCCACAAATACAACATCACAAGACATAAGAGCATCATCCGACTACGGATGAAACACAAACAGAAACTCAAATGACATCCACCCTGCTAGCCCAGGCTGCCGACCTGGAACCTATCCCCTGATCGAAGAAGAAGCAGAAGAAGAACTCCAAGACAAGCAGACATCGCTCTCGCGTCAAGGTCATCGCATAAACCTGTACCTGCAACTGTTGTTGTAGTAATCTGTGAGCCATGAGGACTCAGCAATCCCATTACCATGGGTATCAAGACTAGCAAAGCTTAATGGGAAAGGAAGGGGTAAAGTGGTGAGGCTGCAGCAGCGACTAAGCATATATGCTGGCTAACATACGCAAAAGAGAGCGAGAAGAGAGCAAACGGAACGGTCGTGAAGCTAGCAATGATCAAGAGGTGATCCTGAACTCCTACTTACGTCAAACATAACCCAAAAACCGTGTTCACTTCCCGGTCTCCGCCGAAAAGAGACCATCACGGCTACACACGCGGTTGATGCGTTTTAATTCGGATCTGGTAGGTATCTACAACCGGACATTAACAAATTCCCATCTGCCACATAACCACGGGTACGGCTTTCGAAAGTTTATACCCTACAGGGGTGTCCCAACTGAGCCCATGATAAGCTCTTGCGATCAACGAAGGATATACCTTCTCCCAGGAAGACCCGATCAGACTCGGAATCCAGGTTTACAAGACATTTCGGCAATGGTAAAACAAGACCAGCAAAGCCGCCCGATGCACCGACAAATCGCGATAGGAGCTGCACATATCTCGTTCTCAAGGCACACCGGATTGTCCAAACTTCCGGTAGGCCAGCCCAGAGTTGCCCCTGGTGACCACCGGCGGAAGACAGGTTGGACCAACACTCATGACGAGCACTGGCCCGGGGGGGGGGGGGGGGTAAAAATAAGATGACCCTCGAGAGCGCGACTCCCAAGGGAAAAAAGGCTAGGTGAGGCAAATGGTAAAACCAAGGTTGGGCCTTGCTGGAGGAGTTTTATTCAAAGCGAACTGTCAAGGGGGTCCCATAAATCACCCAACCGCGTTAGGGACGCAAAATCCGGGAACATAATACCGATATGACGGAAACTAGGACGGCAAGAGTGGAACAAAACACCAGGCATAAGGCTGAGTCTTCCACCCTTTACCAAGTATATAGATGCATTAATAATATAAGAGATATTGTGATATCCCAGCCAAAATCCTGTCCACCATGGAGCAATCTTCAACTTCACCTGCAACTAGCAACGCTATAAGAGGGTTGAGCAAATCGGTAACATAGCCAATCAATAGTTTGCTAGGAGGGGTGAAAAGGCTAGAGGTTGACATGGCAATTTGGGAGGCTTGAAGAGGAAGTGATAGGTAGCGCAACATAGCAATAGAACGAAACAACTAGCATAGCAATGATAGTAGTGAGATCCAGGGTAGCGGTCATCTTGCCTGAAATCCCGCTAGGAAGAAGAACGAGTCCATGAAGAAGATGAAGCCACGAAGACGAACCAAGCGTAGACGAACGAACCCTCACGATCGCAACGAAAATGGGAACTATCGAGAAGAAGCACACAACATGGTAAACACACCACACATGAACAAGGCATGATGCTCAACCAAGCATGATGCATGACAAAGCTACATGAAGCTCCTCATGGCAAGGGATGATGCAAACAAGAGCAACACAGCAAGGCAAGTTTAAATGTGGCCGGAAACAACATATAACAATTCCGGCAAGTCCTCATATGCAAATTTCGAAATTGGTCCAGATCTGAATAAACATTACATTTAAGTTGTTAAGCAGCAAGTTAAGATGCACCAAGATGATCTACACGAGATTCTAGGCAAGTTACATATAAAGTTCATTTAGTTCGGAGCTACGGCCTAGAAGATATGAGCAAAACAAGTTAAACATGGCATTGATGCAAAATGCATACAAGCATCAAGCAAACACTCTCAAAACATGTAATCAACATGATAATATGAAACTACATGCAAAATTAAGCAAGTTTCATATAGAGCACACTCAAAACGGAGCAACGGTTCAACACATACATTCTATACAAGTTTAAAGGACAAACTGTCCAAAACAGCAACTAGGCATCTAGCAAGCATCAAAACAATATGCTACATCAGCTCAACATGATAACAAAAGGCATGGACATGATGTACAGGTAAAGCATAACGAAACATGAACACTGAGCTATCTCCAGAAATCACTAGAACATACTCAAAAAGACATGGCAAGATTGCATATAATAACAGTTTCAGACTTTGCAGAAATAACATCAGGTTGCAATGTTCAGAGCTATCAAACAACACGTTACATGAACTTATCATGCCAAACAAAGGCATGGCATGAACCTACTAATTGCATAGAACAAAAGACCTTTACTGACCATGAGCCAAAAAGGATCAGAAGATATGATGGCACCCATGTAAACATGGCAAATGATATGACAGATTCATACATGGCAGGAACAACAATAAGTAGGCATGTTGGTGAGCTTGTACCACTCACCACAGAGCAATACATGGCATTACAAGATAACCAACAGTATGAAGACATGTTTATGAAGCTAAGCATGGCAAGAGCAAGTTCATAGGGTGCATGGATCACTAGAAAAACACATGGCACAAACTGAACTTCATGTTAACAGGATGACAGCAACATTATTTAGCAACTTTGGAGCAAGATAACAACAAGCTACGGCAGGCTAAAAATGCAACCAGGGGCATGAATGGATAGAGCATGACATGTATAACAAAACATCCTAAGTGAACATCTCCAGATTATGCATAGAATGACTTGTAGCAGCAGGTTTACATAGCATCACAAAATAACAGATTCAGCCTAGCAAAACAGCAACAGCAAGTACCCTACTTAACAAGCTCGACGCACTCAGTACAAGACTCAAACAAATACATGGATAGCACCCCTGTAAAGATTGCATGATGTAGTTCAAAACACATGTAGAGCTCATGTTCATAGGATGCTCACATCAAATGCAACAAAAATGACAAATCACCAAGTTATAACAGTTTCAGCAGATTAACATCATATAGCACTCTCGCAACAATGATTCAGGCATCCAGATGGACTCAAACGAACATGGCACAATGGAACCAAATGTAGAGCATCTCTCAATGAACATTTTTACATATCATGCGCATGAAACAGAGCAATGTGCAGAGAGTTATGGCATCTCAAATTTAGCACCAGAATATGCAAATATTGGGACTTAGTAGTTTTCCAAAAAAAAACAGGTGAGCGCAATAAAACTAAAAGTCGCACGGGCAGGGTTTAGACGGGTGGCTCACCATGGGCCGAGGCCCAGAAGGGGGAGGAGGCAGGCCGGCTTGGGGCCTGGGGGTGCAGCAGGCCGGGGCTGGGCCGGACGCGGGGCGGGGCCCACGAGGCTGGACGGGGTCAACGCGGCGGTGACGAGATTGGGGCTCCTCCCGATCCGCCCCAGACGGTGAGCGGTGGCGCGGCCGACACCGATGCGGCTCCGTCGAGGCGCGGAGCAGGCTGGAGGAGGCCAGATGGGGTCAACGTGGTCCGGCAAGGAGGCGGCGGGGATGGGAGGTCGTCAGCGTGGTGCTGCAAGGGGAGAGAGAGGGAGAGGGAGAGTGAGGTGGCGAGAGGGAGAGATGAGGAGGAGAAGGAGGCGACGGGAGGTGGCAACCTGGGTCCACCGGAGGTCGGTGAGGATGAGGCAACGTCAGTCGATGCACGAAGGAGGCCGGCAGCGGGGTCCGCTGGGTTGCCGGCGACGACGACGGGGCGGAAGCGCTCGGGCACCGAGCTGGAGGTGCGTGGCGAGGTGGAGAGCGGGTGGCGGAGCGAGGTCGGGCCGACCCGGGCCCCGATGGGCTTGGCGGGCCCTGCGCGGGCCTGGACGGGCCAGCGGCGGCGGGGAGTGGGCAGGGGGGCGCGCTGGGGACGCGTGGAGGATGCGGGTTGGCTAGAGGGGCGGTAGGTGGCAGCGCGGCGAGTGGGGCGGTGACACTTGGCGGCGGAGGGCTGGCTTGGCGCTGAAATTGAGGAGGAAGGAGGCTGGCGGCTGCGGGGATCCCGAGAGGGAGGCTAGAGGTAGGTAGAGGAGGTTAGGGTTCCCAAAATTGGGAGGAGGAGGTGATTATATAGGGAAGGGGGGGGGGTTAGGTTTAGGGGAAAAGGTGGTTTCGGAGCCCTCTGATCTCGATCGGATGGTTTCGGACGCGAGTTTTTTTTCCGGATGGCTAGGTGGGCTGCAAGCGACTGTGTAGAATGCCTTGGGTTGAGAAGAGAAAAGAGAGAGAGAGGCCCGGCGGCAGTTTCGAAGGCCGAAACGTCTGACGAAGGTACCGACAGCGGTACCGCTATATGCTTAACGGTTGGGCAGTCAAACGGACTCCGAATGCGACGAAACTTGACAGGCGCTCTGTCTACACTATAATAAGACCACACACCAAGTTTCAACCCATCCCGAGGACATTTTTATGCCACTTATAAAATAATATTACGGAGGTGCCGCGGGCGTGTGCGAGAGTGTCTGGCTCAGAACGGACAACGGAGAGAACCGGTGGAACCCGAACGGATGCAAGTTTTGAAAAACATGCAGATAAAATGCAGATGATGACATGGCAAAATGCAACACGCAAGCAAAAGACATGGCAACGATGGAAAATAACTAGAAGACACCTGGCGCATCGAATACGGGGCGTTACATTAATAGAAAAATTCCTTACGTCCACCAATTTATTTAATAATTTTTGGAGTTACAGAAGTATTCGAAATTGTCAGATTGCTACAGACTCTTCTGTTTTTGACAGATTCTATTTTATTTGCATTGTGTGCTTGTTTTGATGATTCTATGGTTTTCTTTGATGAGTTTTTGCCATAGAAAAGTTGGAATACAATAGATATAATTAAAAGCAAAATAATAATATGTTTGCTACATTATAGTAGTGGTTTGATTTCTTATACTAATGGATCTCACGAAGATTTTGTTTGAGTTTTGTGTGATTGAAGTTTTCAAGTTTTGGGTTATCTTATGATGGATGAAGGAATAAGGATAAGAAAAAGGCTAAGATTGGGGATGCCCGAGGCACCCCAAGATAATATTAAAAGAAGTAGCAAGCAACTAAGCTTGGGGATGCCCCCGAGTGGCATCCCTGCTTTCTTCTAACGGCCATCAGCATTTTACTTGAAACTATATTTTTATTTGTCACATGATATGAGTTTTGCTTGGAGCGTCTTGTATGATATGAGTCTTTGCCTATTTTGCTTTGTGTTTTAAGTTTTGAAACCTTGCTGGACACACCCTTTTGAGAGTGCCAAAAATTATGCTATGCTTGCTCCTATGCTTCACTTAAATTTTTAGAGCCATGGACTTGTTCTAGTACTTCACTTATATCTTTTTGAGCACGGTGTGCTTTGTTAGTTTTGAAGAAATGATCTAGTGCTTCACTTAGATTTATTTGGGAGTTAATAAAGTTTTACGAAATTCTCTCTTGGTTCACTTAGATTATTTTGAGAGAAATAAAAAAATTATGCTCATGATCTTCACTTATATTTGTTTGAGCTTATCAAAAGCAACACATGAAAATAGTCCCAAAGTGATAGATATCTAAGGACGATAGAACAAAAACTTTCATGAAGATCATTGGAGAAAATAAACTTGATTCTTAGTAATGGTTTTGAGATATGACGATATGATATGTGAGTCATGTTGATGAGTAATTGTGCTTTAGTAACAATATTGATGTTAAGTTTCTGATTCCCTATGCAAGCATGAAAGTCAATAGTTATGAAGTGAAATTTATATCCTACTTATGGTGCATTATTCGGTGTTAGTTATGCTTAATGCTTGGGTATGAGATTTTTCACTTTTTGGTTGGTCTCTTCTAAATCTTTTTGCTAGCCTTCACTTTGCACTAAGTATGATCACTACTTGTGCATCCAAAACCCTTTAAACCAGTTTTTCCTTATGAGTCCGCTATACCTACCTATATGCGGTATTTCCATGATGTTCTAAGAAAATTTGCATGTGCCATCTCTAATGTTCAAAATAAATTTCTCTTTTGTGTGCTCTATTACCCGCGAGGCGGTAAAGGGTAGCCAATATTTTCCATGCTAGATGTGTTACTCTCACGATGAGTGTTTATTCAATTGTCATTGCACGAGAGTACGACAAAGGTACTAGGGATGCCCAATCCCGAAATGAATAAATGAATTTACTTTATGTTGTCAAATAATAAATTCCTTGGAAAGTGTTGGTATGGAGGGCACCCATGGATACGACTAACCATGGAAAGTGAAAGTTATGTTGGAAAAAGGAATAAACTTTAGTTTCTGTTTGGGAACCGCCTATGATGTATCTAGAATGGAAAGTGTTGGGATGCTCCAAGTCGTTTTTGTTGGTAGGAAAAGTATGCCTCTCAAAAATAATTTTATCTCTCAATTTAAGCTTTGAGATCTGGCACCTCTACAAATCACTACTTCCCTCCGCGAAGGGCTTTTCTTTTACTTATGCAATTTTTATTTTGAATTTGGGTCTCCATCTTCTCTTATAAAGCACCAACTAAGGGAACTATAATCGTATTTGAGCATTGGGTGTAGCTAATATTCGAGTGTGTTTCATGAATGGATCAATTATCGAGCATGATGGGCTAGGGATAACTTGCTTTAGTGTTGATATTTTGAAAGACATGGTTGCTTGTTGGTATGATTGAGTATTAAAGTCTTCATGTCAAAACTAGACTATTGCTTTGAATCATATAAAAGTCCATACACTACAAAAAACGACACATCCATGACATTTTGGGCCGAACGAAATTTTTTCTGTCATACTTATGACACTTCTATGACGATAATTGTGAGAAAACCCGATATCATCATAGACGTGGTGGGCTCCTACTTCTATGACAAAAAATCATGACAGAAAATGGGCTTTTCGTCCTTGGCGGGCCGGAGACGCAACTGCATGACATTCTTTGGGCCGTCCATGACGGAAAATACCGTGGTAGAAGCGAGGGCGAGGAAAATTTCGGGGAGTTCTCGATTACGGTGGGTGGTCGGGGGCCGAGTGATGCGCGTTTCTCTCGTAAACGTACGCACGTGTGTACAAGGTGTTGGGCTTTAACTCAACCCGAGCAAGGCGTCGCCTAACTAAACCCGAGCGATTGCACTACATGCTGCACGTTACTGAACCCGAGCGATCGAGCGATTCCTTCGCTACTGCTGCTAACTGAAGCCGGTCGATGCTGCCTTTGGATGAACAGTGAGCATTGCAGGGGGTTTGGATGAAAAATGAGCGCTGCGGGGGCGGGGGGGGGGGGGGGTGGATCAACAGTGAGCGGTGGGGGTGGATGAACAGGACACCGTGGCATTGCCTCTGGATGAACAGTACCCCGATCGATCGAGCCGGTTGGGGCTGGATGAACATGACCCCGTGGAGGGCTGGATGAACAGGACGACCCCGTGGAGGGCTGGACGAACAGTAGACAGTGGAGGGGTGGATGAACAGTAGCCCATGGAGGGGTGGTTGGGCAGGAGCCCGTGGAGAGGGGTGGTTGAACAATAGCCGGTGGAGTAGCGCGCGGTGGAGGCTGGATGAACAGGAGCCCGTGGATGAACAGTCGCATGTGGAGGCTGGAGGAGGTCGACGGTGGATGGACAGTAGCCCGTGGAGGCTGGAGGAGGTCGACGGTGGAGATGAATAGTATCCCGTGGAGTCCCGTTTTGCGGTACGCCACACCCCTCCCAATGAACAGGACCCCCGTTTCGACCGTACTGCTCCAACACAAGTCTGTTTCCTCCGTTTTGCGGTATGCCACACCCCTCCCGATCAATAGGACCCCATTTCGACCGTAGGAGGTCCAACACAAGTCCGTTTCCTCCGTTTTGCGGTACGCCAGACCCCTCCTGATGAACAGGATCCTGTTTTGAATGTTGCCGGTTGAACACAAGGCCGTTTCCTCTGTTGTGCGGTACACCAGGCCTCGTTTCCATCGCCTGTTCCGTCCAAGCCCTCCCGATGAACATGACGACGCATTCTGTTCCGACCCAACCGGTTGGCTCCCCATGAACACGACGACTACCTTGTTTTTCTGTTCCGACCCAGCCATGTACACGAGCCCTGGCCGTACGTATGCGCGAGTAGGCATTCGAGACCCCACCCGTATGTACGTACGTGGCCATATTTTCTTTCTTGCACACTGGCCGCTGCACGTACGTGTACATGCTACGTGCGCGCCTCTACTATGACACGTGCACGCCTCTACATCCACTAGTATGTACGTACACATTCGCGACCAGAATGACAACGCTATGTATGATTCGACTAGGTGGGTCCGACTGTCATGCACTTCCTTGCGTGCGAAGATGTAGCTGGTGGGTCCCAGCAGTTAGGGGGTGAATCATTTTTTTGCCTGGACGCACTTCCTGGCATGCGAAGATATAGCTGGTGGGTCCCAGCAGTCAGGGGGGAAATGTTGTTTTTTGCAAAATACAGTGGCCCGTCCGGTGGGTCCCTGCTGTCAGGTGGAGGTATCATTATTTTCCGTGTAATGAGGAGGCACTTCCTTGCTGCGGCCGTGGACCCAGCTGTCAGCCTCTCCACGTATAGTCCACGTCCGATGGAAGTTGTTCCTTGACCACGTTGA
Organism: Triticum aestivum; assembly: GCF_018294505.1. Lineage (NCBI taxonomy): Eukaryota > Viridiplantae > Streptophyta > Magnoliopsida > Poales > Poaceae > Triticum > Triticum aestivum. The sequence goes on along the minus strand of NC_057804.1, from coordinate 539,383,311 downwards.
CCACGCCACGCCGAGAGCACCACGGCGGTGGACGATAGCGAGGCCTAGGAAGGGGACGACGTGGAGCCGGGGAAGACGCGACAGTGGATGCCCACGCGGAGAGGAGTATGAGGGTTCACCGGTTCGGCTGCGGTGTGAGGCTGCCGTTGCCGCAGAATAACAGGGGGGTGTGGGTGAGTAGAGGGATGGGCCTGGCCAGCTGTGGGAGTAGTATGGGGGCGGTGAGGCCTCCGCGACAGCACAGCCGGCCACGGGAGGCAGGAGCAAGCGGCACGGCCGGCATTGCTTTGGGCAGCTGGAGCAAGAAGACCAGAGGTTGAAGAAGCACTATAGCCGTTGGATGGACATCATACGGTCACTGGAGTATTGACTAAGTTGACAAAGCCCTCCGTCCCCGTCAATTTAGTAGTCCCACAAGTCAGCCACCCACTATGGTGGGTCCCAGCTAGCAGGGGGTATTCATTTGTTTGTGCGTAATAAGGAGACACTTCCTTGTGTGCTAAGATATAGCTGGTGGGTCCGACCTGTCAGCGGGGGGAACGTCTTTTTCATGAAATACAGAGGCCCTTCCGGTGGGTCCCAGATGTCAGCTGGAGGAATCATTATTTTGCACGTAATAAGGAGGCATTTCCTTGTGTGCGGCCGTGGACCCAACTGTCAGCCTCTCCACGTACAGTCCACGTTCGATGGAAGTCGTTCCATGACCATGTTGACCACGCTGCACCGGGAGCACCAGGGCGGTGGACGACAGCGAGGCCTAGGAAGAGAACGATGCGGAGCCGGGGAAGATGCGGCAGTGGATGCCCACGTGGAGAGGAGTATGAGGGTTCACTAGTTCAGCTACAGTGTGAGGCTGCCATTGCCGCAGGGCTTGGCTAGCGGTGGGAGTAGTAGGGGGCGGTGAGGCCTCAACGGCAGCACAGCCGACCATTGGAGGCAGGAGCATGCGGTCTCGCCGGCGCTGGTTTGGGCGACTGGTGCAAGAAGAGCAGCACTTGAAGAAGCAGCATGACCGTTCGATTCAAATCCAACAGTTACTGCTGCTACAATCGTTTGTTGACTAAGTTGACAAGCCCTGCGTACGCATCAACTTAGTAGGCCCACAGGTCAGCCTCCCAACCGGTGCGCCCCAGATGTTAGTGGGAGGAATCATTTTTTCGCGTAATAAGGAGGCAGTTGATTGCGTGCGGCCAAGACAGCAGAGGGAGTAGGGTGGGCCGGGGAAGCCTGCGCGCCATCACAGGGGCCACAAGAGGAGGGAGCAGGCAGTCCCGCCGGTGCTAGTTTAGGCGGCTGGAGCAGGAAGATCAGAGATTGAAGAAGCACGTCGGCCATTGGATGGATATCGGACAGTCACTGCTGCTAGAATCGTGTGTTGACTGACAAAGCCTTACGTAAACAAGTCAGCCTCGAAATCTGTGGCGTGTACAACCCATTTGCTATTATTTTCACTCATTTTCTAATTCATATGGAATTTATTACAGCCCATTTTCCATTTTTTAGAATTGCTGCCCGTTTTTTGGTCAGTACCAGGGTTTAAAAAATTAACTAAATATGTGCGAAATTTTGAAAATTCGCAAATTTTTGTGAGGGAACAAAATATTCTTAATCCAAAAATTAGTAGCCATACTAAAACAAATTTAAAAATAAATTAGTGCTATGTCATGTTAAATCCAATGAAATACTATAAAATATCAGTGAAGAACAAAAACAAAAAAGAAACTAATATCCCATTTGCTATAATTTTTTTGAATTTTCAACCCCTTTGATATTACTTTTAACAGACACTGACCATACTCTTTGGCCAGGCCGGAATGCATCCCTCCTTGTCTTGAAAGATTTGTAGCCCAGTAAGTCGAAGAAAACAAATAGGCCTAGCTTGGGTATTCTTCAAAAAGAAATACTGGGCTACCTATTTTCCCAAAGAAAAACCTGTTGGGCTGGTCATGTTGTTAGATGGGCCACAGAGACTGCACAACCCAGTTTATAGCATGCTCCTCCGAATTACTACTCAAAAAAAAGTTGTGCAATTTTGTCATTAATTGACTATACGTTAAAAATGATGTGGGTCCCGGATATCAGCAGGGTGGATTAGAGTAAAAAACGAGGGGTGCATCTGAGTAGTAAAAGAGGTGCTTGCTTGTGTTCGAGAGTGGACCTGGTGGGTCCGTACTGTCATACTCACAACTACAGTTCTCTCTCGATTCACTATGTTGACAGGGACCGTTTTAAAAAAACTATGTTGACAGGGCCGGACGGCGGCGCCGCGGCGAGCGCACCAAGGCGGAGGATAAAGTGCTGTCGCCAATGTGCTGGGCTGGGTTGGACATTCTTATTGAAAAATAAAAATGGACCGGAACTATTTACGACGTTGACTATGATTTGTATGAGTCCACTGGTTGCAGGAAGAAAATGCTGAGAGAAAGAAGACTGGTCGCTATCTTTGCCGAAGAATAATATCGACTGAATGTAACGACACTATCGTAGGAAATAATATCCTCCTGTTAAATCATGAATTTAAAGAACTGGTGCATGAGCATTTAGCTTTATTTATTTATTTACTTATTTATGTTTAGGGGACCATGAGCATGTACCTGGGCGGGATTCATGTGAGAGCCTCCCTTCCAGTTAATTATGGGCTCCTCTCTTGGGCCTTCATTAGTGGGCTGCATGTTATCAACAAGTGGAAAATGTGTTCCGTAGGAAAAATAGTATGCGTTACATACGGTACGGGGCACTAAGGATCGAACCGTGCAACGACTTCCAAAACATTGTGTTTTTCGTTCTAACAACACATTTATTCAACCAACGGACGAAATATACTACTGATTGTACATTGAAAATAGCAGCAGCATCAACCAGGGCTAGGGGTGCAACAGAAGCAGTAAGCAGGCTAGAAGAGTGAAGACACATCTCTCTCTTCCAAACCAAACATCAGCCATTATTACAAAAGGGCTACCAAAAAAGAACAAGTGTATGCATCAAACTAAATAAAGATCCTACTACACCAAGTGTACGCATCTAACTAACTAGCTCAGTTAGATGTTACTATTTATTAAGCTGTGGAGATTGGCTGACGGCTTGAACCAGATGGGTGCCTGACGGGGGAAACTCCAGCCAGCAGGTTGAAGTCTGATATTTGTGACCCTCTCTCCTACTTTGGGTTGCAGAGCGTGGCGGCACATATCAGGGTATGGTGCATACAGAGACTCATTGTATGCTATGTACACACAGTTTTTCCTGATGAACGAAACCGCGCTGCCATCATGATCCCTGCCGTCGAATATCCCTGGTTAATCGGATAATTCAGTTCGACAAACAGAGAGCATGTACCAAGGCTACTTACCAGCCTCCAGTCAAAAATTCCTGAAGGCCTAGAGAAGCTAGGATCCTGCTCAAAGACCTTGCAGTGACTGTGATTGTATTCTGTGAAACAACACGTCTGGTACGTGCGAACGATCATCAATCGTTCGTCGTCGTCTGATCGAGCCAGGAACCACCTGCAACTGCCATGCCGCTTTTCTTTGAAAGGTTTTGGGATTAGGAAGGGTAGGGACACCAGGCGGCCTACAACATCATATCAAGTTGGAGTCAAATAAAAAAGGGCTCTTGATGTAGTCAATCTTAAGAACAACATGTTATGAGCATGAATATTTTTTCAGTAAATGTTGACAGTAATATAAGCAAGCCATCATGATATCATAGGAAAGTAACATACTGCTATAACAGCCGATTGTAGCGATGACTGGAGTAGGCCAGCAATACGTCCAGCCATAGAAGGAGTCGACAGCGTAAATGAAGCCCTTGTGTTCAATGGCATCAGAGAACCATGGAGGATGCATGATCCTGCGATGGACGTGCAAATTTATCCACTTGCCGCAGTGACCTGTCAGATAGGCGAGACCGTGGTTGAAGAACGCAATTAGCCTGAAGTCTTTATAGTTCGCAAATCTTGTGGGCACTTGGCAGATTACAACCTTGAGCAAATCAAACTTGTTATCATGTTGGCTACTGTAAGATTCCGAGTATTCTGGGCCGCGGTGCCAAAGCAGTGCAGTGTTAATCAAAGGAAGGGGATCAATCACCGGGTGTAGAATTCCACGAGCATCCAGCTGCCGCGACCATTGACGAGCACCATCCAAGACATGTTCATGCCGACCCAGTACATAGCGTTAATGTAGTTAAGGGTGACGGGGATCGGATCGTAGTCAAGGGGGTTGATTCTCGCAACCCTATGATTGTTATGCCGCATGACATGCCGTTTCTGAAGATCAGGCGGCATCAGCAAGAAAGGAGCTGGCTTAAAAAGCTCTGACCTGAGGGCTTTGAGTAAACGGTACAACCCCGATGTGCACGCGGCGAGCGGCATGGTACTGAGATTGTCCACACGCGAAACAATGAGCTTGATTACCTCTGTGGGGAGAAAATTCCAGCCACTCTTTCGGCGGACGCTGCTCCGTTCTGCCATTGTTAGTGCTTGGGTTTCGGACGAGGGGGGGGCAACTTAGCGGGGATGGAAGATTGGATGAGATTATGTGCGGACAAAGATGGAGAAGCAAATATGTGCCGCGGGAAGTGGACAGGTGATGATGACTACATCATGTCGCTTGACTTACCAGACAGATACCAGCAGCGTAGGGTCATATCGATGCCAGACAACTTGCTTGAGTGATCACAGTACTGGTACTCCCTATAGTACCTACTACTATGCCCTAACTTGCTTGAGTAGAGTAGTAGAGTAGGACTCTGCTCTACTACTAGCACTGGAGGAGTAGTATATTCTAATCTAAAATAGTTACAAACTTCAATGCCCGAGCGTGGAACGACTACGAACCGTGCTAACTCCAATCCCCAGCAAGCGTTCACTGGGAGACATGGTAGTTGCAAACGCCCGCGACGCAGTTACAGTACGTGTGTATGGCTTAAAAACAGGCCACCGTCGGATGGAAATCTGACGGTTGCATGGGATTCGCCAGGATTGAGCTCGTGCCAAACAATCGCCAGATATCATTACTATAAAAAGGTTAAAACACCCGGGGCAATAACTTGCACCGGCTGACCACTAACAATGATAACATCCCATAAAAAAACAATGCTACTAACATAGTTGTAAAATGGTCAAAGACCATGTCTGAGGGAGTCCTGGATTAGGGGGTACTCGGACAGCGGGACTATATACTTTGGCTGGACTGTTGGACTATGAAGATACAAGATTGAAGACTTCGTCTCGTGTCCGGATGGGGCTCTCCTTTGCGTGGAAGGCAAGCTTGGCGATTCGGATGTGTAGATCTCCTTCTCTGTAACCGACTCTGTGTAACCCTAGCCCCCTCTGATGTCTATATAAACCGGAGGGTTTAGTCCGTAGGACAAGAAAAACAATCATAATCATAGGTTAGCTTCTAGGGTTAGCCTCTGTGATCTCGTGGCAGATCAACTCTTGTAATACTCATATCATCAAGATCAATCAAGCAGGAAGTAGGGTATTACCTCCATCGAGTGGGCCCGAACCTGGGCAAACATCGTGTCCCCAACCTCCTGTTACCATTAGCCTTAGACACACAGTTCGGGACCCCCTACCTGAGATCCACCGATTTTGACACCGACATTGGTGCTTTCATTGAGAGTTCCACTGTGTCATCGCCACGAGGTTTGATGGCTCCTTCAATCATCAGAAAGGATGCGGTCCAGGGTGAGACTTTTCTCCTCGGACAAATCTTCATATTCGGCGGCTTCGCACTGCGGGCCAACTCGCTTGGCCATCTAGAGTGGATCGACAGCTACGCCCCTGGCCATCAGGTCAGGTTTGGAAACTTGAACTATATGGCTGACATCCGCGGGGACTTGATCTTCGACAGATCCGGGCCTACGTCAGGAGCGCCGAACGGTCATGACGAGCACGACTTAGATCTGCCCTTGGACAGTGTTCGGGCCATCACACCTGTAGATGCCCCGACCCCTAATCTGGAGCAGATTGCGCCATTCGAGGACAGGTGGATGGACCCCGCCATGGAGGACGCATACTCATCAGTGATAGAGCCGAACACAGACTCCACCTCCAAAGAGATCTGTGCCACCGGACCCCCGGACTTGTCTCCGATCTTAGGTTCCGAACCGCGCACATTCGTGCCTATCGAATTCGATTGGGCACTGATCATGTAGTTTACCTCCACGGATATCTTTCAACACTCACCCTTTGGTGACGTGCTAAATTCATTGAGCTCTCTCTCTTTATCAGGAGACTCTTGGCCGAACTATGTCCAGCTCGAGTGGGATGCGGACGACGAAGAAATTCCCTCTCCACCCACCACCCACTTAATAGCCACTGTCGATGACTTAACCGACACGCTGGACTTCGACTCCGAAGACATCAACAATATGGACGTCGATGCTGGAGATGATCAGGAACCACCGCCCACGGGGCGCTGGACAGCCACCTCATCATATGATATATACATGGTGGACACACCCAAGGAGAACAACGGCGACAAAAAGGACGCCACGGAGGATAATCCCCATGGGAAGAAACCAAGGCGACGACGCACGCGTCACTCTAAGTCCAGCCACAGTAAAAATAACGATAACAACGCAAGAAAATTTGACACCCCAGTCGACTCCAAAGGAAACGACGACCCAATGGACCCATCGATGGAGCAGGATGAGCCAGGGCATGCTGAACATAGTCCGGAGGAGATGTCCGATCACGGCAACCCCGAGGGTAAAACTCATCAACCTGCCTACGGAGAGGAGGATAGTCCAGATGACGACGCATTCATCCCGGAAAAACACTTGGAACAAGAGAACCTCCACAGAAGGCTTATGGCCACCGCGAGGAGCCTGAAGAACCAGAAGCAAAGGCTTAAGGCCGCGCAGGATACGCTCAACCGCAGATGGAACAAAGTGCTAGACACTGAAGAAAAATATGGCGACGATCGCCACACTAAAAGCTACCCAAAGCGCAAGCTGCTACCCGAATTCGACAACGAGGCCATAGAGCCCATCCCGCCGAAGAATAATACGGCCGATCAGCCGGAACAACCACCTCGTGGCTGCGACAGAGCAGCTACCGATGTTGCACATAAGCCAGCACACGATTTACATGAGCTCCTGGACAAAAAGGCCGGCGCAACCAGGTCCATCTATGGATCTAGAGGACGTGCTCTGGCACAAGATCATAGCCACCAAAACGTTCATCGTGATCAAATACCAGTTCAGAATCAACCCCGAACACAACAACCGTCGGCAGCATGCCATGACACATCCAATTACAGGGGTGCTGCACACCCCCTGTGCTTCACCAATGAAGTGTTGGATCATGAGTTTCCACAGGGATTCAAACCCGTGAATATAGAGGCATACGGCGGAATGACAGACCCTGGGGTCTAGATTGAGTACTTTATCCTTCATATCCACATGGTTCGCGGAGATGATCTCCACGCCATTAAATATCTGCCCCTCAAGTTGAAAGGACCAGCTCGACATTGGTTGAAAAGCCTCCCTGAAAACTCAATTGGAAGTTGGGAGGAACTTGAGGATGCTTTCAGGGCCAATTTCCAAGGGACCTATGTCCGACCCCCGGATGCAGATTATTTAAGTCACATAATCCAACAACCCGGAGAGTCAGCTGGTAAGCTTTGGAACCGATTTCTCACTAAGAATAATCAAATCATTGATTGTCCGGATGCGGAAGCCTTAATGGCCTTCAAGCACAGTATCCGAGACGAATGGCTCACCAAACACCTCGGCCAAGAAAAGCCAAGGACAATGGCAGCCCTAACAAGCCTTATGACCCGCTTTTGCGCAGGTGAGGACAGTTGGTTGGCCCGTAGAGGCACTAGAGACCCAGGCACATCCGAAATTAGGGATGGCAATGGGAAGCCACGATGCAATAAAAACAAGCGTCGCAACAAGGAAGAGAGTCTGGACAACATGGCGGTCAATGCCGGATTCAGGGGCTCTCAACCCAGTCAATGCAAAAACCCATTTAAGGGCAGCAGAGATGGACCGTCCAGCCTAAATAAGGTTCTAGACAGGTTATGTCAAATTCATGGCACCCCCGAAAAACCTGCAAACCACACCCACAGAGAATGTTGGGTCTTCAAGTAGACCGGCAAGCTAAACTCCAAGCACAAAGGAAGCGAGACGCCAAGTGAAGACGAGGATGAGCCTCGCCAACCGAACACTGGGGAACAGAAAAAATTCCCACCAGAAGTCAAAACAGTGAATATGATCTACGCAACTCACATATCGAAGAGAAGGCGCAAACGTGCACTCAGAGACATATATGCTGTAGAGCCCGTCGCCCCCAAATTCAACTCTTGGTCGGCATGCCCGATCACTTTTGATAGCAGGGATCATCCGACTAGTATCCGGCACGGAGGATCGACTGCCTTGTTTCTTGACCCAATAATTGATGGATACCATCTAACTCGAGTCCTTATGTACGGCGGCAGTAGTCTTAATCTGATATATTAGGACACTGTCCGCAAGATGGCGATAGACCCATCAAGAATCAGCCAAAGTAACACTACCTTTAAAGGAGTAATACCAGGCATTGAGGCCCGCTGCACGGGCTCTCTTGTATTAGAGGTTATATTCGGTTCTCTCGATAACTTCAGAACCGAAGAATTAATATTCGACATCACTCCATTCCAAAGCGGCTATCATGCACTACTCAGAAGAGCAGCCTTCGCTCGCTTCAATGCAGTACCGCACTATGCCTACATTAAACTCAAGATGCCCGGTCCACGTGGCGTCATCACATTTAGCGGAAACACAGAGCGTTCCTTACGAGCAGAAGAATATGTGGCGGCTCTAGCAGCCGAACACTGAGCGGCCTCTCCAACCAGAATACATGATCGGTCGTCAAGACCACGGACACGGTTAGACGAGTCCGGCGCACCGCCGGTGGTAATAGCACAGATAAACCTGAGCCGGGGTCTATAGATATACCCCCACAGGCGGTGCTAGGGGCTGCGAACATGTAACAAAGCCCACACTTCGGCTTGACCCTATTAATATAGTAATATATTGCATTTTAATGATTCATTGAGAATAACCAACTCCTCGCATGATTACACCAGACTCTTTTACTGGGTTTTTCCTCTTTACAGATGACCATCGTGCTACACCCTTCCAGGATACGGCGCAACAGAGACAAAGGCGTAGATGTGCAGCAAGGCCCCGCTCAAAGGTTTCTCTTTAGATTAAGCCCCTGTGTAAACCTTCTTTAAAGTCTCTTGTTGTTTGATATCCCCCGGGTACTTCATACACCCACGAGGGATACTGGCGTTATTGGCATTTCGCCACGTCAGATTAATGCGCGTACCTAGTAATTCGGGGTTCATTATCGAGGGCGTTACTCCTCCCAGTATATGTTACAAAGTGCGAATACCTTCGGGAGTGTTCGGCGTCGCGAGTTCGGCCTTATATGCATCAGCTCTGAATCATGTCTTTGGTCAAATGTTGGGTTTGCCCGCATCCTGGGTTTGCTACCTTATGTTCCGTTTTATCGGCTAAGGCGGCCAAAGGAGAACTACTGTGATTGTGCCCTGGTTATTCCAGATGAGTACCTCAGTAGAGAAAGCCGAAAACTGACTGTCATGATACAAGGAGAGACTGGTCAACCACTCGATGACTCAATGGAATCTTCCAGATTCCTCCGCATTAATGAAGGACTTGTTTCCCGGTCATGTACGTACGTGCATCGTATTCGGATGAACGCGGAAGTACCATGGGCTATATAGTAGCCCCACTGTAAAACTCCTATGGCTAAGTGAAAGTGTTAAAGCAATATAGTCCGATTGCCTAGTTTGACATGCAATCACCTCCTTAATGGACCAAGACGTTGGATCAAGTGTGATTACGTGCCTTTTTCGAACACCCCCGCATTGTATGCGTGGGGGCTGAAGCCGACGACTGCAAACTTTCAGGTTATATACATACATAAATGGCCGCACAGGAGGCACTACAATACTTTCGGGCAAAAGTATAAATACAGCCTTTATAATCAAAATAACATTGTTTTTACAATTGAAATATATGTCACTCAAACATAATACTCTTCGAGCACTAAGCCTCTATTAAACGGGCGCCTTCTAGGACTTGCTCAAAATAGTGCTCGACCGATTCCTGGCCTCCCGCTGGATCCCGGGCTGTAATAACGGTGGCGTCCATCCCTGCCCAATATGTTTTAACACGGGCAAGAGCCATCCGCGCACCCTCTATGCACGCTGACCTCTTCACAGCGTCGATACGCGACACAACGCCAAGGAATTGTTGCACTAAACCAAAATAACTGTCCAGCCTTGGTCCCTTGGGCCAAAGATGGTCTATGACAGACCTCATGGCAAGTTCAGACAACCTTTGGAGCTCGGCCCATGCGGCCATCCTTTCATTCAACGGCAGCGGACGCGTCGGGGAACTGAACTACGACCAGAATAACCTTTCCACATCATTATCTTTCTGATCTTTGAAAAACTTGGTCGCATCAGCAGTACTTTTCGCCAGGTCCGCATACGCTTCTGCAGCACTCCATAGCTGATCCAGAGGAGCATACTTTGGATCTCCAAACTTCATTTGCAACAAAAAGGGCCTCCTAGCTGCTATATCTCCGGCTTGTCGAAGCTCCTCCCGTGCAGCTTTGATTTTAGAGCGCGTTTCCTTGGATGCCTCCAAGGCCTTCTTCAGGTCAGCCGCTTTCGCTTGGCTCTCCTTTTCAAGGAGCTCATATCGGCCGACGGCATCTTTCAGCTCAACAGCCATTTTGGCTATTTTGTCTTCACTCTGGCGATGAGCATCCTACTCAGCTCTTAACTCTTAAGGCGGCCGCATCACTTCTACTGGCTTGTTCCTTGGCTAGGGCAAGTTCCGCCCGAAGGGCCTCCACGGCAGCAGCTCCATCTGCAGCCACAACATATTATAGATACTAGCATCATGCTCCTCTTAGAATATTTGCTGATAATTTACAAAATAAACACATACCCTATGCCTCGTCAAGCCGCTTGTTCACAAGCGCGATGTCGGCATCTGCCACATGCAGCTGTCGCCTCAGTTCAGCGAACTCAGCAGTCCGGTCAACCGCCGGACACTTAGCCGTCTGCACATAACGCAGCGCGATCATTACTTGGGAGTATGATCCTCCGTTTGCCGCCTCGGGCTGGCAACTAGAGTCTCAGGGGCTACTATGTACATAGAGCACACCTAGCATGTGCGGTACAACTGAAAGTTTACATATTTCTTTACGTACCTCAAAGCCTTTGAGCAGGCTTGTAAAAGCTTCATTCAATCCGCTTTTAGCGGATGAAATCCTCTCAAACACCATACTCATTAAAGTACGGTGCGCCTCTGATATAGTCGCTCGCTCCAGAAGGCCCGTCAGTGTGTCCGGCTCGGTGCCGGACAATCCCAGACTCTTCTTGTTGCTCTCCCTAGGAGCCGAATACTCCGGGCTTCGGGCGGCCGAAGCATTAACTTCTGGCCTTAGTGGATCAGGAGAAATCCTTCATGACGACACCTCGGGGTCATCCGCCCCATGGGGAGGAGGGGAGGGGGGGGCAGGAGGAGGCGTTTCGCTCTCCATCTTCTCCGGAAGAAGATCCCCAGAAGACGAACTCTGCTTAGAGGGACTATGATCCGGACTTCAACATAGGTCTCGGTTATTGTTCTTAGAGATAAAGCAGGACATATTTTATCACAGTACTTTTTCACTTACAGCTCAGTGGAGGGCCGGCCCGTTTGCGGGCGCTGCACGGTGAGGACGCCCCTTGGGGCAGGGCTCCCTGGCGAGGGTTTCTTCCCTTGTTTGGGCACCTCCGTTTCCAAGTCTTCGGAGGCGGCCCTTTTCTTCCTGCGGGGGGAGGGAATTTTAGATTCACCTCCCCGATTATCCTCCTTCATGGAGACATTAATCCCCCCGGTTTGGATGTACAATGTATGAAGCTCGCTTTCGGCTTCTCTACTCTTCCCTTCATCCTTCCCTGATGGCACTTGATACGGTGCGCGTTTAAGCATCCTGGTTAAAGCAGGATTCGGCAAGCCTCCGGGAAGCGGGGCCGGACACTTGATCCTCTCCGCCTTACTTAGCCAATCCTGGCTGCGGATAGTTTTCAGAATAATGTTATGATAAACATGAACATCGTGTTCGGTTGCAGAGTTACTTACTTGGTTATCTGGACGATTGCAGTTCAAGCCCACATCCTCGGTGGTGTCCGGACACTTTATGCATGATCCGAAGAATAACCGATACATCCCTTCGAGCGTCATGCCGAAGAAGTGCTGAATAGTTCACGGTCCATGTGGGTTGAACTCCCACATCCGGAGAGGTCGACGTTTGCACAGCAGGACCCGACGGACTAGCATTACCTGAATTATTTTGATGAGGTTGACATCCCTCTCAAAGATATCCCGAATGCGGCTCTGAAATGTCGGTACGTCATTAGCAGGCCCCCAGTTCAATACCTCGTTGACCCATGATGCCAGTTGAGGCGGAGGGCCTGAGCAAAAGGCAGGGGTGGCCACCTACTTTGTGCCTCGGGGAGCCGTGATATAGAACCACCTCCGTTGCCATAAATCGTACACCTCCGGGAAGGAACCTTCTGGCCATGGGGCATCGGTGCTTTTGCTTATTATAGCGCCTCCACACTTCGCGTATCACCCGTCGATCACCTTCGACTTTACATTGAAGGTCTTGAGCCATAGACCAAAGTGTGGGGTGATGTGGAGGAAGGCTTCGCACACGACGATAAACGATGAGATGTGAAGGATGGAATCCGGAGCTAAATCGTGAAAATCTAGCCCGTAATAGAACATGAGCCCCCTCACAAAGGGATCAAGACTAAAGCCTAAGCCCCGGAGGAAGTGGGAAACAAATACGACGCTCTCGTTGGGTTCGGGAATGGGGATGACCTGCCCTCGGGCAGGGAGCCTGTGCTGGATTTCGACGGTCAGATACCTGGCCTCCCTGAGCTTCTCGATGTCCTCCTCTGTGACAGAGGAGGCCATCCACCGACCTTGAAGGTTGGATCTGGACATGATTGAAGGTCCAAAGTGCTTACGCCTAAGCTTTGGGTGTTGGAACTCAAGGTGGGGGAAGGAGCAAGCGTGGGAAGAAAGGGACATGCCTCGGTCCCTCTATAAAGGGGGTGAATATCAAGCGTCCTTAGCATGACCATTTGGGACTTGCCTAAAATCGAGGAGTCATACCAACAGGCGTAGTTGGGTTACCCACGCCCCTATTGATGAGAATCCCGCGATAAGGGGAACACGATCTCTGCTTCAACAAGACGTGCTAATAAAACCGCCTCACAACACATGTAGTGGCAGGCTGGGAAAAATGGTTCGTAATGACTGGGCCGCGGCGTGATGTCACGCTAGGAAAAATTGTCAGTAGATTAGATTTGTGGAATATTATGTTCTCTACGGTGGTATGTGGAATTTATTTTGCAGAGCCAGACACGATTCATGTGTTCGAAATTTACCTTGGAGTATTCGGAGATGGAACCCGCCTTGCAATGCCGAAGACAATCTGCATGCCGGACTCATCGTCATTGAAGCCTGGTTCAGGGGCTACTAAGGGAGTCCTGGATTAGGTGGTACTCGGATAGCCGGACTATATACTTTGGCCGGACTGTTGGACTATGAAGATACAAGATTGAAGACTTTGTCCCGTGTCCGGATGGGACTGTCCTTTGCGTGGAAGGCAGGCTTGGCGATTCGGATGTGTAGATCTCCTTCTCTATAACCGACTCTGTGTAACCCTAGCCCCCTCTGGTGTCTATATAAACCAGAGGGTTTAGTCCGTAGGACAAGAACAAAAATCATAATCATAGGCTAGCTTCTAGGCTTAGCCTCTGCGATCTCGTGGTAGATCAACTCTTGTAATACTCATATCATCAAGATCAATCAAGCAGGAAGCACTACAAAAAAAATACACTTTCGTGATGATACGTGTTTGTCACAGTAGGTCACATTTTTTTTCATGCATGTACATCCATGACGAATTTATGACAGAATCAAGATAGTCATACCTGTGCTATCATAGAAGCGTTCCATGACATTACCAAAATTATCATCACGGAAGTGTCCACTTCCATGACGACAAATCGCGCTTCACAAAAGTGCTTTCGTCAAGGGTGACTGACATGTGGCATCCACCGTAACGGAACACCTTTAAGCTATCGGGTCGGATTTTGGATCCGATAACCCGTTAATAGCCCCGACCATTGGGAAATTTCCATGTGTAAAATTCTGATTGGCCGAAGGGAACACCTGTCAGCTCCGCGTTGGCACATGTGTCACTCATCCAACGGTCAAGATGGGACTATGATATGTTGACACGTGGACCGGCCCAAAAGTGGCCCACAAAGTTTAAATGGTCCAGCCCAACCGAAGGCCCATAAGATTTAGCGGACCATTATGGGCCGGCCCAGCTAAAAGCCCACAAAATTTAGCGGACCATAATGGGCCGGCCCAGCTAAAGGCCCACAAGAGTTTGTGGACCACAATGGGCCGACCCAGCTAAAGGCCCACAAGATTATGCAGACCATAATGGGCTGACCCATCTAAAGGCCCAACATTCTCTGTCAAATCGGCCCGTCAACGGCCTAGTCTAAACTTGTCATCAATGCAGCCCATGGTCACTTCTGGCCCGTAAACAGTCCGCTAAGTAATTTGGCCGAATTACGGCCCGGTGTATTTCCGGCCTGTTAAAGGTCCGACTTCATTTGGGCCCATTTATAGGCCATCAAAACTTTCGGCCGATAAACGACCGTGAAGAATTTGGGTCATATTCGGCCATGTCTGTCATTCGGCTTGTTAGAGGCCCACTATAGATTTGGGCCACTTTCGGGCTGTTGTCATTTTCGGCCTGTTAACGCCGGACGTAAACCATGGGCCATATGTGGGCCAACATCATATCGGGCCCATTAATGGCCCATATAAAAATGACGATAATCTAGCCCGACCGAAGTTCCGGCCTGTTAAAGGCCCATGTATTAGGTCGGCGCATTTACGACCCGTCCAAATTTTGGCCTGTCAAATATCCGCATCGTAAATGGGCCACCATTTCATCCTGCTAAGTCCAGTGGGTTATTTGGCACAATCAGGGCCCAATCTCACTTTCGGTCTATTAAAGGCCCATGTTTTTTATGGGCTCGAGATATTTACACCTGTAAAGGGCCTATTTTTATTGAGGGCCCAAATTATGTTTAGGCCTATTAAAGGCCCACTATGGGCACATGCCTACCAGAAAAATTTGAAAGCTTATGCTAATTTAAGCCCAGATATTTTTAGTGGGCTACATGCCAATTTCGGCCTGTAATCATTTTTAGCCCAATTGGAATGGGCCCGGCGAATGTTGGCATGTTGGGCTCCTACGAAGCTTTCGGCCGAATACATTACTAAGATAAACCTACACTATACAAAAATAGCGTCGTAATTACTGCAGCCTGTGGCAGCATCATATATGTTGTATCACAACAAAATAAATGCCAATCATACAACAAAAGGCCTGTTGGCATAAAGTTTACAGTCCTTCCAGATAAAAGCACCATCAGATGTATAGAAGCATAGATCATTTGACCTGAGTGCTAATGTTTTAGGCTGTAGAATCTGATGGAGCAGCACGATCTCCACCTTTTTACCGCCATTGCTCTTCAACAACGAAGCGAATGTCTGATAGTCTGGTTTCAAAACCATTCATATCTTGACGACATTTCTCAACCACTATTCTTGTTTCCGAAACAACGTCCATTAGGAATTGGACTTGTGTCTGGAGCACAGATATATCACTCTGTCTAGCAGGAAGGTTTTGTCCAGTAGGCAATTTGGACGAGGTTACCTTGACAACCAACCCAGAATTACGCAGGAAGGTGCTTTTTGCACTATTAGTGGAGAGATACTGACGCACTGCAGCAAGAGGTGACATTGTGCCTGTAGTAGCCTCGTCACCTTCAGGTGGTTGTGGCTGTTCAATCATTTGTTCCACAGCTTCCTGAAAGTTTGAACTTGTAGATTAGTGTACCAGATAAGTTAGTAATGAGATAAAAACAAACAAAGTAGGTTAAACATTTATACATAGCTTATTTTGGTGAACTATTGTAATACATTAGCATGTATTGTAGTGCCAACTACATAATAAAATCACTTTTGGAACATATGTCCATGTAGCATGCCTACTGTATTGTCTATTTCCTCACATTCGTTGACATCTAAGGACAAAGAGACATGGTTTAAAGTAGGATGAACATAGTATGACATCATTCATATCATGGGAAACAGATATCAAACAAACAGGCTATTTTATCATTGTGTGCACACGTGAACATAACAACTAGATTACAGATCAAGACCAAAAGAATATCCTTCATCTCTTTTAAACCATGTAAGGTGAAATGATACATTAAGACAACTGTGTATAAAAGTGAACAGAGTAACTGACATTGGCTACAAACCAAGTAGTTAAATGAACACATCACAATACCAATCAGTTCAAGGCAGGAGGAGTAAGGACTTACATCAGCGGCTTGAGCTGGTGTGCTCATGCCCTTCATCTTGTTGTTTTGGCAATGCTTGAAGATTTGCACTGCATTCGGTTCAGGTTCTTTTTGGTCCACACGAGCTTTCCTCTGTATTTGGAACAAGTCAATATAGATACGATAATATGGCACAAAAAAAGAAGGAAGTAGCAGCTATTTACAAGAGCCTCGCAGTGTGCAATATAGCTACGAGATCCTGTTGTCTGTTGGAATTTCACTTTAGAATGGTTGGTTTTGTTCTTCAAACAGTTAGCCTAGAAGAAGATACACTTGTAAGGCACATACATAAATACAAGTTCAATATGTGGTCTGATCAAATACATATAGCCTACCTGATACTTTGGATCAGACCAGTGTTTAACGAGGGCTGTCCAGTCTTCATCTGTAATATATTCCGCTGGATATGTTTGGGCGATTTCATTGTTAGCCTTGCCTTCAAAGTGAGATTTTCTAAGGTGGTACCGATACTATCGCAGAGCAGACTGAAAAACATGAGTGCATGCTTGTTTAGTTGCATCATCTTTCGGATCCAACTTAAACCTCATCTATTGAAAAAAGAATGTGAGTCTTATTAGGAGGAAGCTAGAAAGTATGGGACAGAGCAAGACAATATTACTAATTGCGATGAATAACATTACTTACGGATAAATGGTCAAGGAAGGTGTTAAACTGGGTATTGTCTTTCTCATTCCTGTACTGGATCCACGTTGGGAGGATACGCGCATGACACCTAACGGCAACGGCTGCCTCTAATACTAACTTGGCTGACTCTGTAGCATCACGTGGCCTTTTTAAACCCGCCTCAAAATGGATCTCCATTCTTCCTCCTTTAGATTTTGTTAATCTGTCAAGCATTATCCCTGATGTCTGTTTCCGCTTGCGCCGTGGTGCTAGTTCAACAACGAATATGGAAATTGTTAGTGTACATCAAACTGTGAGAGTACATATAAAGGAGCATGCAACTGCAACTTGACTCGGTCAGGTACCGTCTTGGTGTTGATGCTCATGAGGTTCATCTGATCTTGCCAAGTCTTGTTGTGTCAGCAGTGCTTTGGAAGTAGTGTTAGGTGTGAAGGCAGCTTGGGAACTGGCCAGTTCCGGAGCAAACGAACAAGTAACTGGTTGAGATGCTGGTACAGTTGAAGCGGATGCTATAGCTGGTGGAGCAGGTGATACTATGTTTGTAGATTTAGCCGGTGGACTTGGACCTTCTACTGCACTATAAGTACCAGCAGAATCTTGACGGTAGAACCATTTCCGTTTCACCCGACGAGTAACAACACTCCCTACTATATTATTTTCCTTTCTCTTTTTTGACTTTGCCATGTCAAGCTGTACCCACAACACAAAAGAATAAAATCACTCTTCAGAACTCATTGATGCATGATACAGACAAGCAATACTTTGATGTAAGACAACCGTATAAGGATGGAATATGTAAGAAAAACAGGATGGCGTGACATATTCACAACTACGATGTGCAAACTAAGTAGAAGGATTTTCATGAAAATAGAAGTAATGCAAGCTAGACACCATATGAAAGATGCAACCAATATTACTCTGCCAAGTTAAAAGTGTCTTGTCATAAGTGGCAATTCAAAAATTATAAGCAGTACAATGTAGAAATCAATGCAAGATGCAACCACTATCAAACTGCCATGTTAAAAGCGTCCAATCATGAGTTACTGATGCGGGATACACAACAGCAGTACTTTGATGTAAGAACATGGTATGATAGATAGATGCAGTGTATTATAGATACAGAAAGCCATGTCATATGCACATGTATAACGTATAAACTCAGCAGGTGCAATTTAATCAAAATAGAAGAAATACAGGCTAGACAACATATGCAACATGAAACCAATTATCACACTATCAACTTAGAGCAAGCACCTGCGATGGTGGAGTGCGGGAGATGAACTCATCATGTAGACTTGGGACTTAAACTTCATTAGAAGTAGCAGTGGCAAATCTAGAGAGTCTATGTTTGCGTCGGTGCGGAGTACCACCAACATCCCCTAACTTACTCTTTTCCTTCCTATTTTCTGATATTGCCTTATGAAGTCAAAACCACAACAAGATGAATAAAATTAGCTCTGCATAACTGGTTGATGCATGATACAGACGAACACTACTTTGATCTAAGGCAAGCGCAGGATAGGAGGATGGAATATATACAAAGAAGACAGCGTTTCATATTCACACGTACGATAGGAGGATGGAATATGTATGAAAAAACAGTAAGAGGAAGGCATTTCAACAAAATTAGAAGAAATGAAAGCTAGGCACCATATGAACATGCAACCAATATCACTCTATCAGGTAAAAAGTGTCTCGTCATAAGTGCCATTTCAAGAAATTAGAAGCAGTACAAGCTAGAAGACAATGCAAGATGCAACCTACATCACAGTCCCAAGTTAAATGTGTCTTATGGGTAAGTGATCGTTGTAGGTATAAGTTGTAAGCTACGCAGATGCAATTCTACATAATTAGAAGCAATACAAACTAGACATCATACGGAAAATGCAACCATGTATAATAGTTCCAAGTAAGAGCAAGCACCTGTGATGGTGGAGTAGGGGAGATGTGCTCATCATGTACACATTTGTTCTAGAAACAGGAACACGTGTCACATTCACATGTAGTATGTGTAAAGTAAGCAGATGCAATTCAAGTTAGAAGCAATACAAGCTAGACATCATACGCAACATGCAACCACATATAATAGTGTCAAGTTAGAGCAAGCACCTGTGATGGTGGAGTAGGGGAGATGTGCTCATCATCTACACAGCTACGTTGACTGTCCAGCCTTGTGTTGTCTTGTGAATCTTGTTGGGAGGATGGCGGAGTAGAATCTTTAGAGACCCCCTGTTTGAGTTGCTTCGAAGGACCACCATCATCCACTCCCGGACTAATTTCCTTCAGCTGTAATGATTTTGCATTGTGAAGTCAAAACGATAAGAAAAAGGAATAAAATTCGCTCTTCAGAACTCATTCATGCATGATACTGATGAACACTACTCGGATGAAAAGCAAACACATGATGCGAGGATGGAATATGTACAAAAAAATGGACGGCTTGACATATTCACACCTATGATGTGGTAACTAAGCAGAAGGCACTTCAACAAATTAGAAACACTGCAAGACACCATATAGAAGGTGCAATCAATATCACTCTGCCAAGTTAAAACTATCTCGTCATAGGTGGCGTTCATCAAACTAGAAGCAATACATGCTAGAAATCATATTTAAGACACAAACCAATATCACACTGCCAACTTAAAGGTGTCCCATCATAAGTGACTGATGCAGGATACACAAGGAGAGTAGTTTCATGTAAGAACATGGTGTGATAGACAGATATAGTATGTACCAAAAAGAGGAAAGTGTGTCATATTCACATGTATCATGTGTAAGCTAAGCAGATGCAGTTTACACTAATTAGGAGCAATACGAGCTAGACACCATATGCAACATGCAACTAGATATCACACTGCCAAGTTAGAGCAAGCACCTTGGATGGTGGAGTAGGGGAGCGGAAACTTGGACCATGTAATGCACTATCAGTACAAGGAGAATCGGTACAGATGCTCCGTTTACGTTGCTGCAGAGGACCACCATCATCGCCTTCCTTACTCTTTTCCTTCCTCTTTCTTGATTTTGCCTTGTCAAGTCAAAACCACAAGAAAAAGGAATAAAATTTGCTCTTCAGAACTTATTGATGCATGATACTGACGAACACTACTTTCATGCAAGGCAGCCGCATGATAGGAGGATGGAATATGTATGAAAAACAGGACGGCGTGACATATTGACATGTATGATATATAAAGTGTAAACTAAGCACAAGGTGCTCAAACTTGTTAGAATCGATGCAAGCTAGAAACCATATGAAAGATGAAACCAATATAACTCTGCCAAATTAAAAGGGTGCCCTAACAAATGTATTTGGCCAAATTAGAAGCAATACATGGCAACAGGCTAGAAATAATATGCAATATGCAACGAATAAAGGTGACTCATCGTAAGTGATTGATGCAGGATACAGAAGAGAGGTAGTTTCATGTAAGAACAAGGTCAACACATAGATGTAGTGTGTACCAAAAATAGGAAGGCATGTCATATTCACAGGTATAGCGTGTAAACTAAGCAGATGCAATTTACCCTAATTAGAAGCATTACAAGCTAGACACAGTATGCAACATGCAACCACATATCACACTGCAAAGTTGGAGCAAGCACCTGTGATGGTGGTGTAGGGGAAGTGCTGTCTTCAGGTACAGAGCAACGTTCAATATCTTCATTTAGGCTTGCTGTTTCTTGAGAATCATGTGGAGAGGATGAAATTTCATTCTTTATAAGAGTATTGCGTCTCATATTAACCCACGCGCGTGACTCTCTCATCATAAGCGATAGACGCAGGATACACAAGAACAGAAGTTTGATGTAAGAACATGGTGTGATAGGCAGATGAAGTATGTACCAAAAACAGGAAGGCATGTCATATTCACATGTATAATGTGTAAGATAAGGAGATGCAATTTAACAAATTAGGAGCATTGATGAGGGATACACAAGAAAAGTAGTTTGATGTAAGAACATGGTTAATAGAGAGACGTAGTATGTACCAAAAACAGGAAGGCATGTCATATTCACAGGTATAATGTGTTAACTAAGCAGATGCAATTTACCCTAATTAGAAGCATTACAAGGTAGACACCATATGCAACATGCAACCTCATATCACACTGCCAAGTAAGAGCAAGCACCTGCGATGGTGGTGTGGGGGAATTGCGGTGATTAACTAGAGAGCTACGTTGACTATCTTCATTTAGCCTTGCTGTTTCTTGAGAATCATGTGGGGAGGATGACACTGCACTCTTTAAACGAGTAGGGCGTCTCACAGTAATCCACCCGGGTGACTGTCTCATCATAAGTGATTGACGAGGGATACAAAAGAGCATTAGTTTGATGTACGAACATGGTTAATAGACATATGTAGTATGTATCAAAAACAGGAAGGCATGTCATTATCAAAGGTATAATGTGTAAAGTAAACAGATGCAATTTAACCAAATTGGAAGCAATACAAGCTAGACACCATATGCAACATGCAACCACATTTGACAGCGCGAAGTTAAAGCAAGCACCTGGGATGGTTGTGTGTGGCAATTGAGATCATCAACTGCAGAGCTACGTTTACTATCTCCAACTGCTGACACTGCACCCATTAGAGCGTTGAAACACTTAGTGCTTATCTTCGAATTACACTAGAGCGACTTCTGTCTTTTCTTTTCTGCATTCATCAACACTGCCTCAGAGTCTGAAATACCCATGCATAAAAAAACAATAGTGCGAGTATGGGTGAAGTGTGTGCACAATTAGTACATTGTAAAGGTAGCAGATAGCAGGTCGGTGAGAAATAAATGACGGGAGACATATGATAGCTCTACAACATGCATGGCACACTCAATTACTACAGGATTCTATGAAAATAACAGTCGGCTGAAAGAAAATAGGCCAGTCCATTTTTCTGCACCGTCTGATGTACAAAGAACGGGCAGATCGCCTTCATGTACCTCTAGCCAGTCAGTGTTGACGAATTCCTCAAAACGCCAGCGACCACTGGCCCAGTATTCCTCCCTTGCCTGCGCCCTCCCCTCGACCTCACCGCACCGCCGTGCTTGGAACCGCCCCCCGGCCATCCATTCAAGCCCTGCTGACCTCTAGATCGGGCGCAAGCAGCTCCTGCGCCCCACACCCCTATGATAGACACCGATGCACCGCTTCCTCAGGGAACAGGCGGACTAGGTGCTCCGCGCACCTAAGCGGGTGCTGCTTCTTTTAATTGCGGTTCGACTGACCCTGAGTTGAAATCCAGGCGGGCTAC
Source organism: Triticum aestivum (assembly GCF_018294505.1). Classification (NCBI taxonomy): domain Eukaryota; kingdom Viridiplantae; phylum Streptophyta; class Magnoliopsida; order Poales; family Poaceae; genus Triticum; species Triticum aestivum. The sequence goes on along the minus strand of NC_057804.1, from coordinate 539,360,883 downwards.
TGACCTCTAGGAAAGGTGAAATAGTAAAAGGGAGGAAACCTTGTGCATTTAGTATCACGAAGAAGATGCAGTAAGAAGTGCTCAACTAGTTTCTTTCGTGGGATGCATACGGTGTGAGCGGAGACGTAAGATTCGCACGAATAAGGGAAGAGGAGTACCTCTTTCTGCTGCCAGTGCTGTGTCCTCCTTCTGTTTTTCCGACGATCTTGTTGTTCGCCGGAAACCAGAAGTTGTGGAGGACGGTGCAGCCTTGGACGAACCCATGGCCAAGTTGTTGAGTGTGGTGCGATGGCCGTCTGTCGGCGGCGGGGAAGCAGATCCGAGGCGGCGAACGACGGTGTAGCGGGAACATCTCCGGTGCGGTGGACGGTTGTGACAGTGGGGCCATAGCAGTGAGGCGCAGGACGGCGTGGTCAGAGTGGTTCTGGTACGGTGCATGTCGGTGTCGGCATCGTGGAGGCAGCTCTGCCTCGGCTTCAGCTGCTAAGTCCTTGAGGGCATTGCGGTTGCGGTTGCGTTGGACGACAACATCGGGGTACCGGCTTCGGCGTGATGGAGGAGGGCGGCGGTGGATTGGCCGCTATGGGGTGGAGGATGGAGGAGGCTGGGGTTTCGCGGCTGGTGGAGAGGGCGTTTTCACGCCCACAGAGTATGATTGGGGAAACAGAGGGAGGCCGGGAACTAAGGGGGAACAATGTTTCGGTTTGAGACGCGCTTGTTTGAAATTTGGGGAAAGTTACAAACTTTGCCCCCATCTAAAATTTCGGACATATTGCGGGTTGGGGGTAGGACAGTCATGTCAGGTGTCCCAAATGTGGGTGGGATAGATTTTGGCCGAGCGCATGGGTGTTTAGGCGCCCAGGGCGTATGAATGCTTCTCGGAGGTGATTGAGACTGGCATCTTGGTGAAGTTACAAACCTACCCCAGTTTAGACCTTTGGACATCGGGCCGATAGGCTACACAGGCCAGAGTCAGGACAGTAATTTCCTACCACCAAAACATTAGTCTTGCACGGTTTTGGGTGACCAGAGGCCTATTTGGCGCTTCATTCAATATTTGGGAGCAGAAGCATTAACGTTTTCGGTTCTCTTGAATTGAACTTTCAGGATTTGTCAAACTTCACAAATCTTTACTCTTGAAAATCCTAAAGCTACGATTATTTTGGAATGGAGGGGGTACATTTTAATATACATTGTACACGAGTATATATTAAAAAATATGCAACTTACCTCAGTTCATGCATGGTTCCAGGTATAATCTCCTTGGTTGCAAAAAAAAGTTAGATATGCGTATGAATATATATAGCATGTTCAAACTCACAACAAAGATTGATGCCCCCTTTTACATCTGATTTACAAATGCCATTATCTCGGGTTCAAATAGATGAATGCACTTCCTATGAATTCGAATCTTCGAAACCCCCTTTATGTTGAATTCGACATGTATTTTATTTCATAGCTAGCAATTTGGAATGTATCCATGCAAGTGACAAATGTATAAAGTGCTTCACACTAACAACATGGAGTGCACTAATTAATGTTTATATATGAATTGCAAAAGCATCCATTGCCTGTATTTCAAACCGCTCTCACTCTATGGATCGATAATATGAAATAAACACATGCACATGCTAGAATTCAATAGAGTATGGGTGTCTAATAGACCGATTTTCGTCCATACGCAAATTTCCAAATTCATGATCTCATCCAAATATAATAATGCCATTTATATTTTAAGTTAATGCGTAGAACCGCCTTTTACACGTAGATGCACTATGCCTCGCCCCGTTCTCACAAACGCGTTATATATCTCTCTATCTAACGCATAAGTGCACACACTTTATATGCATCGACATTTCTCTTCCACACATGCTCACAATCTCTCTCAGGGTGTCGGGGTGTCTCACGCACATGCTCTCTCTGTTTCTCTCTCTCTCTTTCTGACTACTATGTACCACTCTTTTCACTAATCTTAGTTGGAAAACACTATTTATCTCACATGCATATATACACATGCACGGTCTCTAGTAGCCCTCTATACGCACATATATGTGCCTACGTGTCTCCCGCACGCACATTATCTTTAGGCCTCTCTCGCACACATTGCCCCCCCCGACACACCTCTCTAATAGTAGTTGGCAGATATGATTTCATCATATCATCGGTAGGATATCCCTGGCTGTTAGGCTGATGGTAATACGAGGCAAAGTTTTACCCTAGTTCGGATCGGACCCTTGCAGTTGAAGAAAGAGCCTACTCCTGGTACTGTATATTAGTGATAGGGGTGTGTACAAAGTACACGTGAATACCAGGCATTGTGCGTGTGTGTATACTATCGACGAACTAGCCCCCAAGCTTGTATAACATACTAAGGCCTAGGTTACAAATCATATATAGTCGGCTTATCACCAGTGGGGATAGAGTCCTCCGCGACTCTGGTAGCTTCGTGTTGTACGCCGAGTCCTCCACATGGGTCTCCGTATAACACATCTCGGTCCAACCTATATGTGGCGCAGGATGGAACCGACCCATGAGTCTTCATGTTGACCCACCACAACTAGAAATGATGTGCCCACCACACCACACACGCAATCGCCACTAAGAAAATAAGCATATACAATAGTACAACTGGTATCTAGCTCACGATACGTCTCCATATTTTGTTGATGACACTGACGGACTTTGCATTTGATGCGTGCTCCGTATTTTGTTGACGACACTTACGGTCATTGTATTTGAAGCGAAAGCACGATATGGTCACTGGACTTCAGAATAAGCTCATCACGGTCACCACATACATTTTGTCGTGCTAACCAACATGTGGTTGGATGGTTAGAGGACAGTGGTTTCTCGAGCCCACCAAGGTTAAAGTCCCGGTGCTCGCATTTATCTTGTGTTAATTTCAGTATTTTCTGGTGATGTACGTTCAGTGGGAGGAGACGTTCCACTCGACTACGAGGCACCTATGGTGACTTCGTAAAATCTCAAGATCATATATGCTGGCCCACTCTCTCGAAGGTGCTCATAGGGGTAGGGTTCGCGTGTGTGCGCTTATAGCGGTGAGTGCTTGCGCGTATATATGAGCCCTTGCGTCTGTATCGTGTTAAACAAATACATGTCATGATTATACTGTCACTGGCTCACCCGTACAACTCCGTATTTTGTTGATGACACAATCAATTGACAGTCAAACGGCACAACTAGTGTTGCACCATGGGGTGCGTAACTGTGGGCCACCTGTCAGCCCATATATGAAAGAAAATAAATGGTAGTTGAGTATGACTGTGTTAATAAATAGGAGGTACATTTAGGTGATCATACGGTCATGCTCCACCATACAACTTCCGTAATTTGTTGATAACACGATCAATGACCAGTCAAACGGTCCAATTTCAGCAGCGCACATTACCATAGGCCCACCCGTAGGGCGTATATGAAGGACAAAATTGTAATAAACTAGTGGTCGGTGGGTATTCGAAGTCGTGAGACCTCTGGTTGGTAGTCACTTGTGGTTGGGGTGGGGTGTTCATTGGGCGTGGGGTGGGGTCCCCGGAGAAAAAGCTCGACGCGGGGGGGGGGGGGGGGAGGGGAGGAGGCTAGAGGGATGGTCGGTGCGGCGGCGGACCTGCGGTGGAGTGGTTTCGGGGAGGGTGGGCCGCCGCGGCGGCGGGGGGCGGGCGGTTCGGCCGGTGGTGGCTGGTGGCTCAGGGGGGTGGAGTTTGATGATAAACTGGAGGCCCTTGATTTCGTATCCAACGTCTGGAAAATCTAATGACCAGAGATGAAAAAGTCAGTCGACTTACGTGTAGCCTCGACCCCGCACGTACACATGCACGCAGCAAGACCAGCACGCATGTTGGTGTGCAACACTGACACGTACACATAACGTACACACCGCCACGCATGCTGGCATGCAACACTGACACGTACACATGCACTCACGAAACACACCACACGTACGCACCCATGCATGCAACACTGAAACGCACCCTTGCACGCACGCAACACTCGCACCGCCTGCATGCACACAGCACATGACGCAAGACACACGCTCAACCTATACATGCATGCACCCTTTGTTAAGGACATGGATTGTTATAGGGTATTAATCAATCTTATCTGTGATAAGCAGAACATTGATGTTTTCATCGGTCTTTATGAATCACAACGTATCGAACGGGCTATCAACATAGTAGGCTTAACTACTGAAAAAGATGACGTCACACTCAATGAACAATCATCAGTTTATGAAATGCCCGCTTCTGACCGCCCTGGCCCACCAAAGGTTCCTCTGCTGTGTGCTGCCTGCGTTGGGTCACTGACATGCAGGCCATGCACCCAAAGAGCCCACACGTCAGTGGAAGAACGGCGTGGTGTCCTAGGTCAGAGTCGAGGGCGCCACTCGAGGCACGCCCGCTGAACACGCCTCCGTGCCGCATTCAAACGCCTCCATGAAACCCGCCCGTGTGGAAGCCGAGAAACCCACTCTGGACACACGTCCGTTCATGACCAGGCCGGCGTTAAAGCAACGCCGGCCGAGCTCCTCCCGTCCGCCATCTATTTAATCTCCTATTTAAATGAGGCCAAACCCCGGCCAAGAATCGCACACCTCCGCCGCTCCCCTATCTCCTCCACCATTTTGTCCACTCTTACAATGGCTTACGAAGAGTAGTTATTCCGCATCCAAGCCGGCTGGGTAGCCTGCCGGATACGAGCTATGAGCTCGCTGATCCACATCCCTCCCCTCGCCCGACGGAGCTAGTTGCCGCCCAAGCCGGCGCGCGGTTCAGCAACTCGCCCCAAGCCTCGTACCGCATCTCCCGTTTCTGTGGCCGAGACTCCCATGCCGGCGGCCGCGCCATGGAAGCAGCGACAGAAGCCGGGTGCGCGGAGAGCGACGAGTCAGTGGCCAGCGCCTCCGCGTCCGCCACCATCATCGAGGAGAAGTATAACACGGGAGGCCGCTGCCGCTTGGGTCCATGAAGGCCACCGCGGAGGCGACGCCGGCGTACACAGCGGGTGTCTTGCCGGATCCTTTTGTTGCGAGGACCTTTGTCGACCCCGCATGGGCTCCACAGAAGAGGGGAATGTTAGGATGAACTCGAGCCGATGCCGGCCATGGCGAAGTAGTGGCTGGTGATGAACTCGAACCGGTGCCGCCACCATCAGCTTCGGCACCAAGCAATGATATCAGTTAGGCAGTGGGGAAGCGAGCCATCCTTTGCGTTGAAGCAATATACCTCTGGGGCTCCCGGCAGTCGGTGATCGTGCTGCGGACATGAGGAACACAAATCGATCGCGGGTGCGACCATTTAGGCCAGTATATATACATGTGTTGTCGAACTAGCACCAGTATTCATTTGAATGTAATGAAATCCATCATGTTTGTGTGAAAATCTGGCATTTTATATGATTTCCGTCATTGTTTATATGGAAATATCAGTTTGTCTACGGTTTGCGTGAATTTCGTCCCGTTGTTGAGTTGCTGTCAGTAATGTGTGCGGCTACGTTGGATGGCGTAATTTGTGGCTCGGCCGGTCGGTCTGCGGCGGCTCGGGCGGCGTTGTGGGACAAAAAAAACACAGCTCGTGCGAGCTCATCTCCAACATGCGCGCTGGAGGATGCATGCAGCATGAGCACCCGAGCCATTCCTCGTTCATCGGTGGCAAAGGCACCGGTGGACAAAAGGGTCGCCAATATTTTGGCTACCCCGGGCAAGATCCAAACAACCACTCCCAACAGATTCAAATCCCTCGTTCGCTGTGGAATTTTGCCATGTGTTGTTTTCATGGACTAGCAAGATGCCCGTGCATTGCACGGAACATCAAGATGCATTTTTTTACAAACTCCCGCATGCATGCAAGGGATAATTAATGTCCTCTTTGCTAGTACCACGAGGCAAACACCATTAATATTGCATCGATTAGTGTTAGTGGCCTTGTATATCTGCAAAATTGTAATTTTGATAGCGGCCCCCTTGTATATAAAAATGGAGGGAGAAATATGAGAGATAAGGTGAGGAGGAGTGGGGCGTGGTGCCGTGGTGTGACTGGTGGTCGGACTGGGCGGAGGCTTGGGGATGGATGGCGCATTATGTCTAGGTTTGTATCTCTCTCACACACACCCACGTAGGCGGGGGACGTGCACGAAGAGAAGAGGTGCACGCACGACGCACGTACTCCGTCTCTTTCCCAACCACACCCACGCGGGTACACGGTGGAGCTCATTTCTGTACGAAAAAGGCCGCCCACGTGGTAATTTTGGCACGTGTACTGGTTGTCCACTTGGTGGAGGGAGGATCGTCTACCATGGTGAACAAACAAATTGCGACTTGACGCGTTATGTTAAATTAAAAAAAAGAGGCAAAACCACGTGGGGCCTACCTTAGAGGCAGGCTCTATACACTGGAGTACTTTTGATGTGTCCCGTCAACCTCGCAGAACAATTAGAAACTTGCTTAGTACGCTGTCTCCCCCGCCCCAACGGGCGCGGTGGCTCACAGGATGAGGTTAAGCTTACTACTACTGTCCGCCTTTACGCCCGCTCCCTCACCCACGCGTGCGGTGGCTCGCAGCACGAGGAGAAAATTTTACTACTCCCTCTGTTTACTCCTCGTCCCTACTACGTACGCACTTTGGTTAGTACTCCCTCCATTTACTTATACAAGGCCACTATAAAAATACATTTTTCATCTATACAAGGCCACAATGGTAATCGAGCCTTTCCAGTTTATGGCTCAATTTCAAAATCTCTCCAAACAAGGTAGACGGATGAGTGGTCGAATTAATTTCGTAGTTTGCCACGGGTACACTCGTTTTTCTCAAGAAGTTATGTTTACGAGGCATTAATTAGAACGAATGCATGAGTGACCACTAAATTTCCATGAACTTGTACATGCATTGGTTAGTTTCCTCTTGACACTGCTTGCGTCAGGTGATCTAACGCACCTCGAAATCCAACATGTAATGGTACTACTACTAGTATAGTAGAATTGAGACTTATGAACGGAAAAATAAATGTTTTTTAGATGAGCCCTATAAACCTAGTGGGTACGTACTCCGTAAAAACAATTTTTTCCAAAACTAAGTCGCTCCCTTTCATGAATTCTGTAGTATCTCCTTCGTCGACGCTCCCTTTCATGAATTCTGTACTTCCTGTCGCCGACATGTGGGACATATAGCAACCGGGTCGACGTGTCAAGCACCAAATAACAGTGCAGAATAGCAGGGGGGGATGCACCCCACTCGTACCGCCCAGTAGTAGTATGAGCAATGAGACGTCAAATCACAATGCCGCAACCTTCCCAAATGGACGAAGCAACCATTATTTCATACTCGGTTCGACATCATCTCGAACCATGTACTAGTATTGCTTCTGCCTCAAGAGGACATGTGCATCGCCTTGGTACATCATGACACGTGGGACCGGCATGACAGGCCATGCTCCCCCGCCGATCGCTCGGTAAAATCACCTCATTTTACTATATTCCTCCGGATCGGTTTACTACATGGCATGCCGTCGTTCTAGGTTGAGAATTTAACTGGATATATATATATATGTGAATGACAGTATGCTAGCCTTTTAAAAATGTAATACTTTTGTACAATAGTACTCCACTATCGATGGATTGCGCCATGGAGCAAAATTGAAATTTTAAAAAAAGGTGGTACATATAGAGAGCGCTCGTCGCCAAATTATGCATATAGTACTATAAAAAAGCTAGTACGTGCTTAATTGGGGTGCTAAATTCTATTAAAGCAAATACTAGTACTAGTATGTACATACTGAAGAGTTAAAGTAACGAGAAGAAACATAACATAGTTCTGCTGGGGGCTCAGCACAACACACCCCTCAAATTAAACTTAGCACACCTGAAATTAAACTATGCAACTAATCCGGTAGACACTGCGTTAGAAGTTTAGAACCACCATGAGCACCGACACTGCCACCTTACTCGGAGTCGTCATCCACGTCCTCGACTTCGTCCTTGTCCTCTTCCTCTTGGCCGAGTACTTCTTTGCTTGAACCGCCAACTTGGCTGTTGCTCTTCATCCAACCCTTGTAGATATTGAAACAAAGGTAGCCATCCATTGTAGCGTACTGGATGTGGTTTATATCTGGTACATTCTGCTGCCATGCATGACGATGAAGGGGGTTGCCTACAACCAGGCCTATCCGACGCAGGACTTCTTTGTCGTTCTTAAAGTCTACAATAACGAATTTGACTGTTTTGTCCTCGAGGAAGTTCTTAAAATCCTGGCACTCAATGTCGGCATGGCATATGTGTAGACCAAGCAAACGTTATGTATGCATACCTAGATCACGGCGGGGCTTCTCCTCTCTTCATCATTTAGATCCTTCTCTCGTCCCACGACTGTGGTGTACTCAACATCTAGCCCAGCGACCCACTCATCATGTGAGTTTTTTGAACATGCGTCTGAAGCGAGAAAGGCATCCTTATCACCGTCGCGGAAGTACGGGTGTAGACGACGTCGAACTCATCGTCGGTGATGGTTCTAACTGTGTACTCACCGCCGATCGGGGAGATTTGGGACGCCATGGATTTGGGAGGAGGGTTAGGATTAGTGGAACTGCCGTAATGTGAAATGGACGAGACGACTAGGAGCGAACCGCCTTAGTATTAAGGACGTGCGGGGACGAGTAGGAGCGAACTACCAGCATGCGAATGGCAGGGTAGTGGCTTTCCATTCTCCCATGATACGGGCTTCCGAGAGACCTTGGATCTGAGATCGGACGGTTGCATGGCGTGATTCTTAGACCTATGGGTGAATATCCTATCCTGGAGGGTTATTCTTAAAATTTCAGCAACTTAGCATGCGACCATTTGATCTCAGATCCAAGGGCTGCCAACAGCCCGTATCATGGTCACGCCTACCACGATCGTCGCATCGCTCGCGCCCTTGGAGATTTAACACGGTGCGTTAGGCTTATCTGATGTTGGCATGTCATACATAGTCATCACTAGTCACTCATACTACAACAAGGTTAGCTATAAGTGTATTTTTTACTCCTCTCTATCTCTTTCTTCGTACTCCCTCCCGTCCCATAATATAAAAAGTTTTTGACACTAGTGTCGTGTCAAAAACGTTCTTATATAATTGGACACAGGGAGTACTAGTATTTATTGCATTTGCCAAGGAGTGACCTCTTCCAATGAAATGGTGTTGCTAAGTTTGCTTCATTTAATTAGCTATAGACTCAAAATTGTCTTTTCCACCTAGGTTCACGCGCTTAGCACCGTTTCTTCCTTGGGTCACCAAACTAGACTCTCTCTTCTTGATTAACTTGCCCACATCAGACTTTATGCCTATGTGGCAAGCTTAAGCACCTGTAGGAGCAAGTAAGTACAATAGTGCGCTTTACATGGCATTTTTGCATAATGTGGAGGAAAGAGAGGCAAGGAAAAAGTGGAGAAGTGGGCTCTCATGCAAGAGCCAGCCTCTACTACTACATGGTGGAGCATTGGGAGAGGCACCTGTATGGAGGTGGTCAGGAATTGAGAGACTCACGCCGGTCGTAGCACCACAGTTAAAATGATAATGGCAAGTCAAATCACGGGGCCCCCACTGTCCAACAGTAACTCGCTGTCAAATCACACACCCCTATGTTTGCAGCAGCCTACTCCCTCATCTTCTCGCGTCTCTGTCGAACCGATAGGCGAACTGCCCCGCCTACCACGCAGGAAAGCCCGCCCTCGACTTTTAAATAAACTACTCCTCCGTCTAGGTGAGTAAGTCATCTTACCGAAAACCAAATAATCCCAAATACTAAGCGCGGTGGCATTAACTTCTACCTCGACATATCAAACCAATAAGAATCAATGATATACTTTTTGTGACATAGTAACTCATATTTAGTTAGTCAAATGGATGACCTAGAACTACTGCAGGCCCTATAAACTGAGACGCCTACAAATAAAAAATCAAGAAGAGAGGGTAGTTCAGCACGTATCTTTTTAGATCAATATAGTCGGGATTCACCAAGGAGCAAACATGATAGGCTGCTCCTATCATGTTGGCGTAGCACTGAAGCAGGGTCAGTCCGCACACGAAATGGCCGGACACACTTAACAGGACCCCTTTGGCAGACATGTGGCTCATCCACCGTCTTGTTCCACGTGCGATGCACCAAAATTACAGTTTGGAGCGGCAGTTGGAAATTGGAGGCACCCGGTCGTAGCACCGCTAGTAGAAATGACGATGAGGGGTCAATCACAAAGCCCCCACCTTTCCCGATTAAGCTGGACGGAGCGAAGCAACCTCATTTCACTCTAGCGTGCAAGAGCATAAAAGAAAGAGAAACAATGATGCGTGCGGCAGCTACTAGGGGCACCCAGGGTAGGGGCTCCCACTACAATCCTTTTTTTTGAAAGCGCCTCCACTACAAATCGGCTTCTCCCTCGTCCTCTTGAAGAAACCGATGATGAGGTGCGGCGGTAGGGTTTGTAGAGTACTACGGCGTGCGGGGCCATGTTGTAGTAAACGGGTTTCGAGTCGACGCCTTAAATATGTGTGGGCTCTTAGTGGTTTACGGGACGAGGCACATTTGGGTTCGGGGACCAGTGGAGATATAGCATGTACAAAAAATTGTGGCATAGGTTCGACCGAAAGGCAATGATGCATGGGCCCTGCATTTTTATATACCTGGGCAGCGTGGAATTTGCTACTCTACTCAAAACTAGTAAGGTACACATGTATTGAACGCATGAGATTTCGAAACCAAATTATGAATAAATACACACTATAGCATGTAAAGCTTTGATTCATATATGCATGATGTAGATGTTCGTTTAGTTCTTATAGTTCATCTCATTCAAAATCAATTAGTTTTATAAAAATGTTAAGATTCATGGGGTTGTGCATTGTAAATCATAAAGTAAAAAACAAATAATGGCAATTCATTTAGAAAAAAATAATCAATTATGATACAGAAGATTCTAGCATGGAGTCTTCTACATTGTAAAGGAGAAGTTCTTGTGTTTTGAGGTTTGTGCATTATGCTTAAGTTCAACCATGGAGTCTTCTAAATTGTACATGTGGCATATCTGGTGGAATGTTGATGATATCCAACGGCCAGTAGTGCTCGGATTTGCCCATCTCTACACTGTCGGGTTAGCTTCATCCAGCGACCATCTTTCAAAGTTATTGGCACACGATATAGTTCTTGTGCCATAGTTGCATGTTTTGGAAAAAAGCTACTAGTGGGTTGTACTATCTATTTAGGAATAGAAGATGTATACATGGAAGTTGTAGGGAAAGAGATGACATGGAGGATCTCAATTCCTATGAGTAGGGATTGGAAAGGAGATGTCATTTGGTTCACATCATAGGAAGTTTTCTATTGAATCTAGAGATGACATGTATCTCAATTCCTATGAGGAGGGATTAGTAAAGAGATGTAATTTGGTTCATATCATAGGAACTTTTCTATTGAATATACGCTAATGTTTATTTTCCTTTGAAATTAAGGGAGTATAGGAATCCATTCATATGAACCAAGTGGCTCTAAAGCTATAGAAATGATATCATGTTTATTTTCTTTGAAATGTAGAGTATATGAATCTATTCCTATGAACCAATTGGTTCTAAAGGAAAAAAATGCTATAAAAATCATATCATATAGAGTTCCTATGATATTCCTCGACCCTAAAGGATGGTTGAAATTGCTGTGGGTGATATGATGGTCTTTCTTTGTAGACTCCTCACCCATCTTTATAGTTACCTCTCGAAGATGAATGAAATGACATATACAGGGTATTCTACATGTGCAATTTGGTACACGAAAACTCTGTAAAAGTTTGCGAGGTTCTAATTTTCAATAAAGCTATATGCACTGCATTTTGGAACGGAGGGAGCATACGGCAGTTGCTAACACTCACGTGGAAGATTTGTGTGTAGGAGGAGTGGCTGTTCTGTTAAATGACATGGCAAAACTGACACTGTCGGATGCTGATCTAACGGTTCTTACGGCGTTCGTCAGGAAAAGGCTTGTGGCGAACGTTTGTCAGATAATGATTTACGGACACATGGATTGCATTGATATGTGCCCCCTCTCTCTCACGCACACGCACCCTCACGAGTCACAACTCTCCCGAGTCCTCTTGCAGACTCGCACATGGCACGCATCGTCTATCTGCAGGTCGACGTCACGCACATATGTGCTCTTCACACCCTACCCTCAGAACTTATAAAAAACAAAAGACGGTGCACACATTTTATTTTAGCTCACACGTCACATACTTATATTATTACTCTTGCAGCGAACGTTCTTTGGGCATAGTATATATTGTACTCTCACGAGAGAAGTGGTGCACGCACGCACTAATTCTCTCACACCCACTCGCGGGTACACGTAGGAGCGCATTTTTTTGAAGCCGGTACAACAAAATCACTCCACTATATATAAAAGCAGGAGCCTTAGTGCTTGCTTTACTAGGGTTCCTCTCGTTCACTCTCTCATGCTCTCCAGATCTAAGCAAGACATAGGTGGCCACACACTCTCTCTCTTAGCTCACGGCTGGTCACAAATCCGGCCGGACAACCTCGACCGGGGCATGGGGTGTAGGTGCATCGTTCACGCTGTCGTCGGCGGCGAGGGAGGAGACCAACGGCTTCCCGCGCGTCCCGATCGGCGGCCGTGCCGTTCTCTCCGAGAGAGCGCCGGCTCGGGAGGGCCTACGACCTCTTCTTCCTCCCTGTGGTATTTTGGCCAAGATGCGGCCTCCCGACGCCATCTTTGCCACATGCCGACGACCCTCAGGTATATATTCCTTCGAAACCTGCCTTGCTCTACTACCCCAGCTCTTCCCCCTTCATGTGGATCCTTTTCTACTTCCGTCCGCTATTCCGAAGCCACCTAGACTTCTACTATTATTAGAAATAAAGCTAGTTCATATAGTCAACTCGGTTCAAACAGGGAGGAAAGTGGGAAAGCTATAGCATGAATCTAGGACTTGGTTCTAAGAGGAAACAGGGGAAAGTAGTAATATCTGTCACTGTTTAAATAACCGTATTTCGTATTTGCGCAAACAGGGATGTCTGTCTCCATATCATTTCGGGATGTCTGTCTCCGTATCGTTTCTATCCGCGCAATCAGAAGCACACACCTCAGTTTTAGTACAACTGTGCAAAATGAGATGGCTATCCCTCGTTGCCGTCGTCTAACCTCCTGTCTTCAAGGTATTCCTACATTGGTAGTAACTAAGGTAGAATGACCAACGCAATCTAAAAGAAGCTGATTCGTATGTTTTACTTCCTGATTGCAGTGCAGGGATGAGCAAAAACAACTGCATCCTAGCCTGGAATTCACTTTCTGCCAGTTCTTCCATGGACCGAGGACTAGTTGGCACGACTGCACGATGGTTTTTTGGACAGGTGCGCGGACAAGAGGCATTGTGGTCTGCTTATTTCTGCAAATAATGGTGCTTAAATTTAGTGGAATGCATAAGCATTTCAACTGGTCAGCACACTGCATGGTTCAGTTCAACATTCCAGCTGAGACCACAATTATAATTGGTTATTCTGGAATGAGAGAACCTAACCCTAGATGGTGGCAACAAGAAAAACCAGAGTGAACTGCAGGAAATTTAAGCCTGCCGGGAGGCCCTTTGCTCAGAGAAGCCTTGCTTGTTTTTTTCCTGATTTGTAAACCTTCTCACAACTTTGTCTTTTGCTATGAACTAGTATATGTTTGTTATGTTCTATGAAACATTGAGCTGTATAAAACTGCTTAACTTGTGCTTTTCAAGATTTTTATGAAGACGAGTTTAATGTGAGTGTTCCACATGAGCGCTGGACTAGGCGTTGAACGTTTGGAATTTATTACATTGTGGCCTCAATTAACTGCATGAACCACTGTAACAAGATACATAGTTGCTTATATGTTAGACAACAGATTGTTGATTGTTAGCTGGTCGATAGCTTAGTGTTGAAGCGAGCTGAGCCAATGTGCCGTGTTTTGCACAACTGCTTACAAGTGGGGTAGCACCAACAATGTTCACAAGTACTACTTATGTATACGTCGGCGCATGGTTCTCGAACAAGTGCTCTGTTTCATCAAAACACACTGCTTGTATGATAAACCGTGACAACTTATGTCTTACCATTCCATATTCATGGAAAAACTAATGAGGACACATCTGCTTCGGCAACAATTATGATGGTTCTCACATGATTCACGGGCACACAAAAGTAGCAGCAGTTCCCATAGACGGATTCAAACAGAGTACTAGCCCCAGAGGGGTCGATAATAGGCAAGGTTCGGATAATTAGACACAATCCAAACTACTATTAAACACTAGCTGGGGCAACTATTTCATGCCTCGATCTAATTTGGGCTGGACACAAGATGGACCTTGCCATGAACATCATCGAGGATGTCTCGCAGCAGCTCGATCCTGTGAACCCTTCATGAAGACAACCTTGTGGCCTTGCCACTGATAAACGTGTTTGTGGAGGCATGCCACGTCATCTTCCTGCGTAAGCTTGACAAGAACAGTATGCCTCACAAACGAAGGAGTAGCTTTGAACTTCTTGTGCTTCAGTACACCCTGGACAACACGCCTGACAACAGTGAGGCTGGAATACACCTCTTCATTGGTATAACTGCAAATGGCTTCCAGGATCCAACAGCCTAAGAACTCTGTTTTCCCAGTGCGTATATTCAGGTCGTCCGCCTCATAGCAAGTGACATGCACAACCACACAATCCATGTCTGCATCAGGGCTCTAATTGAAACAGAAACAAATTCTGAATTACTTTTCAATATAAGAAACACAAGTTATTTAAACCACTATGTATAACATGGCATCAAAGCTAATAAAATTTTGCATTATTAATCACCACACACTTCCTTTTCTAAAAAAATCACCACATACTTAGATGAAAAAGCACAATAGAGATCAACAAAGAAGGAAATCACCTTGGGCAGCTCAACGGGGGGGGGGGACACATCGTCGAAGGGGAAAGCTTCTCCTGAAGTGCCACGGGGGCTGTAACCTCAAACAGGGCGTTGACCATCTCAGTAGTGGCCGTGAGCGTATCTAGGGTCGGCTCGATGGTTGCCTCCATCTTCTTGGAGCTCTCTGTCTCATGGGGATCAGCCTCCCACGTCTGCTCCAATATCGGCAGATCTTTGCCTGGTTCTCCTTGGTCCATCATGAAACTGACGAATACTAGGAGACCACTAAAAGGAAAACACAATCAGAATGACAATGAAACAAAAAAGAGAGTGAGGATCGGTTACTGCTTTGCAAAAGTTCTTTTTTTTCTCTGAACAAAAATATACCAACATCACGGATCCGCTTACCTTCCCTTCGTTGGGAGAGAAGAACAGTGGCAGATGCGAGTGTTGCCTTTCTTGAAGACGGTGAGGGAGAACGGGATTCGGCGAAGAGTGAAATGATGGTTGCTTCGTCCGTCAAACTTAGACTACGGGGAGGTGGGGTTTTGTGATACAACGACTCATTACTGCCGCGCTACGACCGGGTTGAATCTCTGCCTGCATACTGCCTTCTAATTTGGTGGATGGCATTTGGGCCCGCACGCTGCATGGCCCGCATGTCGGTGAACAAAAGTAGAACGGCATTCAGTAGAGGGAGACGTTTCAATGAGCTAGGAGGAGCCAGAAGCGGTAGAGTGTCTCCATTGTACTAGTAGTAATTGTTTTTCTGGGTAGCTGTAGAGTGTCTCCACTGTACTAGTAGTAATTTTTTCTCTCGGCCCAAGACAAAACAGCCAATCCACACTAGTAAATAGTAAAATCAATTCAAAAGGCGCTACTCACACCCAGCACACCGCCCCCTCAAAAAAAACCTGGGTGCTCTTCCTCCTCCTCGCTCCCACCCACATCACGTCAGCTCGCTCCACTCGTACCCCGAAATTCCTCACCTCACTCCCACAGAAAACCCCAGCTCCCCTTCTTCCCCACTCCTACAGAAACCCCCAGCTCCCATTCTTCTTTGCTCGCACTACAACTAGGCTCGTCATTCGTTACTCTGCTCAAATCCGTGAGCGCGACGTGACGCCCTCGAGGAAAATGGAGTCGGCTGACCCCAGCGCCAAGAAGATGAGGCTCCCGCCAGCGGTGACGCCTGTTGTAGATCCCACACCCGGCAGTGCGGGGTGAAGCGGCGACCCCGCCCCCACCGGATCCCAGGAACCCGTAGCATCTCGGGTGTGTAGGACCTTGAAGTATGTCTATAGGGGGGGGTGATTAGACTACTTGACCAATAAAAACTTAACCTTTTCCCAATTTTAGAGTTTGGCAGATTTTAGCTATTTTAGGACAAGTCAAGCAATCATCACACAATTCAAGCAAGCATGCAAAGAGTGTATAGGCATCGGAAATTAAAGCATGCAACTTGCAAGAAAGTAAAGGGAAGGGTTTGGAGGATTCAAACACAATTGGAGACACGGATGTTTTTGGCGTGGTTCCGATAGGTGGTGCTATTGTACATCCACGTTGATGGAGACTTCAACCAACGAAGGGTAACGGCTACGCGAGTCCACGGAGGGCTCCACCCATGAAGGGTCCATGAAGAAGCAACCTTGTCTATCCCACCATGGCCGTCGCCCACGAAGGACTTGCCTCACTAGCGGTAGATCTTCACGAAGTAGGCGATCTCCTTGCCCTTACAAACTCCTTGGTTCAACTCCACAATCTTGTCGGAGCCTCCCAAGTGACACCTAGCCAATCTAGGAGACACAACTCTCCAAGAAGTAACAAATGGTGCGTTGATGATGAACTCCTTGCTCTTGTGCTTCAAATGATATTTTCCCCAACACTCAACTCTCTCTCATAGGATTTGGATCTAGTGGAAAGAGGGTTTGAGTGGAAAGCAACTTGGGGAAGGCTAGAGATCAAGATTCATATGGTAGGAATGGAATATCTTGGCCTCAACACATGAGTAGGTGGTTCTCTCTCAGAAATGGTAAGTTGGAAGTGTAGGTTCGTTCTGATGGCTCTCTCCACGAATGAAGAGGAGGTGGAGGGGTATATATAGCCTCCACACAAAATCTAACCGTTACACACAATTTACCAAACTCGGTGGGACCGAATCGTTAAACTCGGTCGGACCGATTTAGTAAACCTAGTGACCATTAGTGATTTTCGGTGGGACTGACATGCATCTCGGTGAGACCGATTCGGTTAGGGTTAGGGCATAACGTAATCTCGGTGAGACCGATTACACAAACTCGGTGAGACCGATTTGGTAATAAGCTTTCCAGAGAGTTGGTCAGGTAAACTCGGTGGGACCGATTTGCTCTTTTCGGTGAGACCGAAATGTTACAAAAAGGAAACAGAGAGTTTACATTGCAATCTCGGTGGGACCGATCGCTCACTTCGGTTAGACCAAAACGTTACAAAGGGAAACATAGAGATTACAATCCCATCTCGGTGAGACCAAGATCCCTATCGGTAGGACCGATTTGCTTAGGGTTTGTGGCAGTGGCTATGGCTTTTAGAATCGGTGGCTCCGGATTGGAAGAATCGGTGTGACCGATTTTGGCTTTAGGTTTAGGTCATTTGTGGATGTGGGAAAGTAGTTGAGTGTCTTGGAGCATATCACTAAGCACATGAAGCAAGAGGCTCATTAAGCAACACCTCATCCCTTCTTGATAGTATTGGCTTTTCCTATAGACTCAATGTGATCTTGGATCACTAAAATGTAAAATGAAGAGTCTTGAGCTTTTGAGCTTGAGCCAATCCTTTGTCCTTAGTATTTTGAGGGATCCACTTTCATCATCCATGCCATGCCATTCATTGAGCTTTCCTGAAATAATAGTCTTGGAATAGCATTAGCTCAATGAGCTATATGTTGTTATGAATTACCAAAACCACCTAGGGATAGTTGCACTTTCAATCTCCCCCTTTTTGGTAATTGATGACAACATATAGATCAAAGCTTCGACAAATGATAATAAAATTTAAATAACATCGTCGCTTTGAGAAGTATGTGATAAGCAGAGCTCCCCCTAAATTTGTGCATAATTTTAGATTTGCTTTGGACTGCAAATGCACAATGAATTAGGCTCATGGGTTACTCTTCCATGTCACATACATCTTGGTGGAGTGCTCAAAATAATAAACAATGAATACATGCACTCATCACCAAGCATATTGAGTGATCACATAAGATAGATAGGATAATATCAGGCATGCATAAGTGTAGCTTATGATCAAACACATGATCATCAATGTCTCACAAGCATAGCATCTCAACCAAAAGCAAACAAAGATTGAAAAAACACACACCAAATAAAGCAAGAGAGAACAAAAGCAACACTCTCTCTCGAAGCCTATGATCTATACATTTTTCTCCCCCTTTGGCAACAAGTTACCAAAAACTTCATAGAAAATGCATAGTGCTAGATCGACTCTCAGGCTTGATCTTCAGTTGGTGGTGTCCTGATAACTCCAAGGATGAAGGCTTCAGTTGAAGTGGATGGAGCTGGAGGAGTTGGTGCTAGAGCTGGTTGCACTGGAACTGTAGGGGCAGTGGCTGGTGCTGAAGTTGTTGCTCTAGTGTCTGTCACTGGCACTGCAACTGACCTCTGGGCTCTGGGCACTCTAGCAAACACATTGGTGGTAGTCTTGCCCTTCCTCTCCTGCATGTCATCCTGCAGCTGCTCCACAACTGACTGAATCTCAGTTGCCTTGACATCTAGATCATAGAATTTTTGTTCCTTGATTCTTTCCAGGCTCTCCTGGTTTTGAGTTAGGGTGGCCAACCCCTTCTCAATCCTTAGAGATGATGCTATCAAGTAACCAAGCTGCTCCTATTTGGTTTTCAAGAAATACTCAGATGCCTCCTCTTGAGTTGGCATCTTGGCAGCCTTCTCCTTCCTTGCCTTCTCCTTCTTCTCTTGAGCTTGAACTGATGATGGATCATCCTCATTCATGACAACCTCATTGTCTTCATACTCTGGATAGAGTGGAAAATGTTCCCTATCCAATAGATATTTGTTAGTTCCTATCTTTGAGTTGATCAATTCCTGAATCTGAGGGGCATATCCACAGCTCCTCTTATGATCTGCTGCAGTCCTCTTTATGGTTTCAACTATAAGGCTCATGACTTTGATTTTTTGTGGCACATCAAATAAATGCAACATATTGATGGCATGCCCTCTGATCATGTTGTGGTCACCTAACTTGGATAACAGAGTGTGCCTCAGAATCCAATTGATAGTAGGCAGCCCTGACAACAGAAAATGGACTGATCCAAAAGTGAAAGTCTCTAGGGCTTTGTCTGGGATCTCCTTGTACATGTGTGCCATGGTATTGTGTCCCATTTTCTTCTTTGCATATACATCCAGATCATCATCATTTTCCTTTGGGGCATTTATCAGTTTTACCCATTCTTCTACAGTGGATTGGTACCTTGTACCTTCAGACATCCAAACAATTCTTCCATCTGGGTAAAAATGTGCTGTGGAGTAGAATTGCATGATAAGTTCATCATTCCAATTTGTGAGCTTTTGCCCAACAAAATCTGCAACTCCACAAGCAACAAAGCTATCTTGCACTCCAGGATAGTGCTCTTCATTCTCCTTGATGAATTTCCAGTCAAGCCACCTCATGTCACAGACTATGGGCTTCTTGTCCAACAGAATTGTTTCATAGAAGTCCTGCTGTTCCTTTGTATGGAACCTGTAATCAACAACAGTTCTTCTCCTTGTGGCATATGGATCTGCCATCCTCCATATCCTCAATCCTGAGTCTTTTCTGATGTTCATGTCCTCAGCCACATGATGGGCATCATTGTGATCTGGTATCTTTGGCTTGAGCTTCCTTAGTGTCATGCCCAAGATGCGACCCTATCCTAAAGGAACTCGAAGGTCCCACCAAGGATAGAAGCGCATCTTGAAGACGCTTTTGCAAGGTGGATATCATTACATCAACATTACATAATAGATGGGGATACATACAAGAGGCATACAATGCCACACGAATACAACATCATCTTACATAAGAGCACCATCCAACTACGGATGAAACACAAACAGAAACTCAAACGACATCCACCCTGCTAGCCCAGGCTGCCGATCTGGAACCTATCCCTGATCGAAGAAGAAGCAGAAGAAGAACTCCAAAACAAGCAAACATCGCTCTCGCGTCATGATCATCGCATAACCTGTACCTGCAATGGTTGTTGTAGTAATCTGTGAGCCACGAGGACTCAGCAATCCCATTACCATGGGTATCAAGACTAGCAAAGCTTAATGGGAAAGGAAGGGGGTAAAGAGGTGAGGTTGCAGCAGCGGCTAAGCAAGTATGGTGGATAACATATGCAAATAAGAGCGAGAAGAGAAGCAAAGGAACAGTCGTGAAGCTAGCAATGATCAAGAAGTGATCCTGAACTCCTACTTACGTCAAACATAACCCAAAACCGTGTTCTCTTCCCGGACTCCGCCAAAAAGAGACCATCACGGCTACACACGCGGTTGATGCGTTTTAATTCGTATCTGGTGTCAAGTTATCTACAACCGGACATTAACGAATTCCCATCTTCCTATAACCGCAGGCACGGCTTTCGAAAGATTATACCCTGCAGGGGTGTCCCAACTTAGCCCATGATAAGCTCTCGCGATCAACGAAGGATATACCTTCTCCCAGGAAGACCCGATCAAACTCGGAATCCCGGTTTACAAGACATTTCGACAATGGTAAAAACAGAACCAGCAAAGCCGCCCGATGCGGCGACAATCCCGATAAGAGCTGCACATATCTCGTTCTCAGGGCAACATCGGATGAGACTAGCTACGAGTAAAGCCAACCCACAAGTTGCCCCGAGGTGGCCCCGCAGGCAGCTCAGTTCGGACCAACACTTAGAGAAGCACTGGCCTGGGGGGGCTAAAATAAAGATGACCCTCGGGTTGGCCGACCCAAGGGAAAGGTATAGGTGGTGGTGAGGCAAATGGTAAAACCAAGGTTGGGCCCTGCTGGAGGAGTTTTATTCAAAGCGAACTGTCAAGGGGGTCCCATAAATCAACCAACCGCGTAAGGAACGCAAAATCTGGGAACATAACACCGGTATGACGGAAACTAGGGCAGCAAGAGTGGAACAAAACACCAGGCATAAGGCCGAGTCTTCCACCCTTTACCAAGTATATAGATGCATTAATTAAATAAGAGATATTGTGATATCCCAACATAATCCTGTCCACCATGGAGCAATCTTCAACTTCACCTGCAACTAGCAACGCTATAAGAGGGCTTAGCAAAGCGGTAACATAGCCAAGCAATGGTTTGCTAGAAGGGGTGTCAAAGGTTAGAGGTTCATGGCAATTTGGGTGGCTTGATGAGCAAAAGATAGGTAACGCAGCACAGCGATAGAACGAAGCAACTAGCATAGCAAAGATAGTAATGAGATCCAAGGTCACGGTCATCTTGCCTGAAATCCCGCTAGGAAGAAGAACGAGTCCATGAAGAAGATGAAGCCACGAAGACGAACCAAGCGTAGACGAACGAATCCTCAGGATCGCACGAAACAGGAACTATCGAGAAGAAGCACACAACATAGTAAACACACCACACATATACAAGACATGATGCACAACCAATCATGAAGCAAGACAAGACTACATGAATCTAGTCATGGCAAGAGATGATGCATACAAGAGCAACACACCAAGGCAAGTTTAAATAAGGCCGGAAGCAACATATAACAATTTCGGTAAGTCCTCATATGCAAATTTCGTAGTTGGTCCAGATCTGAATAAACCTTATGTTCAAGTTGTTAAACAGCAAGTTAAGATGCACAAAGATGATCTACATGAGATTCTAGTCAAGTTACATATAAAGTTCATTTAGTTCGGAGCTACGGCCTAAAAGATATGAGCAAAACAAGTCAAGCATGGCATTGATACAAAATGCATACAAACATCAAGAAAAAACCTCAAAACAAGGATGCAACATGATAATATGAAACTACATGCAAAATCGAGCAAGTTTCATATAGAGCCCACTCAAAACGGAGCAACGGTTCAACACATACACTCTATACAAGGTATAGCAACAATCTGTCCAAAACAGCAACTAGGCATATTGCAAGCACCAAAACCACATGATACAGGACCTCAAAAGAAAACAAAAGGCATGGGCATGATGTACAGGTAAAGCATAACAAAATATGGACACTGAGCTATCCCCAGAAATCACTAGAACATGCTCCAAAACACATGGCAAGATTGCAAATAATATCAGTTTCAGACTTGGAAGAAAATAACATCAGGTTGCAAAGTTTAGAGCTATCAAACAACATGCTACAGGAACTTATCATGGAAAACAAAGGCATGGCATGAATATTCTAAACCCATAGAACAAAAGTCCCTTACTGACCATGAGCCAAAAAGGATCAGAAGATATGATGGCACCCATGTAAACATGGCAAGTTATATTACAGATTCAAACATGGCAGGAACAACGATAAGTAGGCATGTAGATGAGCTTGTACCACTCACCACAGAGCATTACATGGCAAGACAAGGCAACCAACAGCAATAAGGCATATTTATGAAGCTAAGCATGGCAAGAGAAAGTCCATAGGGTACATGGATCACTAGCAACAATCATGGCAACAACTTAACTTAATGTTAACAGGCTGACAACAACATTATTTAGCAACTTTCGAGCAAGATAACAACAAGCTACATCAGGCTATAAATGCAACCAGGGGCATGGATGGATAGAGCATGACATGTATAACAAAACAACCTTAGTGAACATCTCCAGATTATGGATAGAATGACTTGTAGCAGCAGGTTTACATAGCATCACGAAATAACAGATTCAGCCTAGCAAAATAGCAACAACAAGTACCCTACTAAACAAGCTTGATTCACTCACCACAAGTCATTGCATGACAAGATAAGCATAGCATCAGCAAGAAGACATGTTTATGAAACAAACCAAGGCAAGAACAAGTTCATAGCATGCAATGACCAACTACAACAACCTTGGCAAAATTGAATAACATGTAAACAATCTGCCAGGAAACATTTTGTAGCAAAAGTAGAGCACGAAAATGACATGCTAGACTACTGCATAATTGCAACCAAGGGCATGAATGGATAGATCATAACCATATGTTCAAAATACCCTTACTGAAGTATCGCAAAATAAGCATGGATCTATTTGTAGCATCAAGTTTACATGGCATCAAAATAACAACAGAACAGGGACCAAAATCAGCAACATCACGAAGCCTAGTTTGCATGCTTGTGCTAGTCACCACATTGATCACAAAAATACATGGTAAACACCACTGTAAAGATGGCATGGCATAGATCAAAACACATGTAGACATCAACCTCATAGGATGCATACATCAAACATGGCAAAAATGACAAATGAGCATGTTCTGTTAACAGAGAGCAGACAACATCATATAACACTCTTGCAACGATGATTCAGGCATCAATATGAGCTCAAATGCACATGATGCAATGGAATGAAATGAAGTACTCGTTGAGACAAACAATTTTACATATTACATGCATCAAAAGGAGCAGTATGCATGGAGATATGATGCGATGAACATGGCATGATAATGTCAAAATATTTTGGGACTTAGTGGAAATCGGGGTCAACCTTCACGGACTGGATCCGGATCTGAGGGTTCAAGCACGGGAACCGAGGTCATCGGGGAGATCGCCGGAGACTTGGGGAGGAGGCCGGGGACGGCCGTAGGCGTCGGATCCGGCGGGGGAAGCGACTCCGGCGGCCGGAGAGGGTGGATCCGGGCGTGGGATCCCCGGATCCGGCGACGGCGGGGCCGGGTGGCGCACTCCGGTGGAGTCGGCAGCGAGGCGCACCGGTGGTGGGCGAGGCGGCGCG
>NC_057804.1:539333664-539336517 GCF_018294505.1 Triticum aestivum | reverse complement strand
CGCGGGGCGGAGCGAGGCGCCGGGGCGGGGCGGCGACATCCTGGGCGACCGGCGGCGGGGTCGAAGGCCGACGGCGGGGCCAGGGCGGCGCCCGCGGCGGCGGCCGACGGTGAGTCAAGAGGCGGCAGGGACGAGAGGAGCGGGCCGCAGCGACGGGGCAGCCTGCGGGCGCGGTCGGGCCGTGGGGGCCCGCAGCGGGCAGAGTGGGCCGGCGCGGTGGGGAGGCGACGGCGACACGTGTCGCTCTGTGGTTGGCTGGGCGCGGCGGCGCGGACGTGTCCGGCCGGGGGCGAACGCATCCGGCGGCGGAGAGGGAAAAAGCTAGGGTTTCGGGGGGAGAATTCATCCGCGAATTTCGGGGGGAGGGGCTTATTTATAGTTTCTGGGAGCTAGGAGAGTCCAAATGAGGTGCGGTTTTCGCCCACACGATCGTGATCGAACGTCGGAGAGCATGGAGGGGAGTTTGCTGGGGTTTGGGCCACTTTGGAAGGGCGTTGGGCTGCAATGAGAAAGGGGGGTTTCGGGCTGCGCGGTTAACCATTGGAGTATCAAACGACCTCCAAATGGCACGAAACTTGACATGCGGTCTACCGGTGCTATACCAAGGCCGCTTGGCAATCCTCGGGCCATTCTGGGAACGTTTAACACCCGCTCACAACAAGAGACAAAAGGGGAACGCCGGAGGGCATAGGAGTGCCGGATTGTAAAACGGACAACGTGGAAAATGCTCGGATGCATGAGACGAACACGTATGCAAAATGAAATGCACAAGATGACATGGTAATATGCAACACACAAACAAATGACATGGCAACTATGGTGAATAACTGGCAGACACCTGGCGCATCGAATCTGGGGCGTTACAACACTCCTCCACTAACAAGATATCTCTTCCCGAGATCTTAGGACCAAGACGGAAGAGAAAGAGGAAGAGGTAAAGCAAGAACTCAAGAGAAGAAGCAAAGAATCGAGAGCACTCGAGAAGAAGAGAGGAACGACGAGAATGACAAGAATCGAAAGCTCACGGAATCAGATAGACTATGAAACCACTCCGGTTAGAACAAGCTAAGAAACGAATAAGACTAAAAGGATTTAGGCAGCACTCCGGCTGAAACATGGGGTAGTAGAACACGAACTTGAGAGGATGGAATGATACCTGATGAATACATGACACAAAACCTCCGGAAAGAATTAAAAGAGTTGAATGAAAAGAACGGAGAAGAAAATGATAACTTGTGTCACGAATGAAATAGAAAGCAACCTTAGAAGAAAAGATTGAATGGAGTTGTTGAGAAAATTCAACAACGAAAAGAATAAGCTTGTCGTGGACTTATGGATAACATCTCAGAAATTATGAGGTTATAACCAGCCGCAAACGGAAATGATTGGATAACTGAAAAGAACGAAGAAATGCAAAACTCCACTTCAAATTAATACGGAGAATTAATTGCACTTCGAGACGCGAGAAGAAAAGATACTTCAACTCCTCCAACAAAATCTTAATGAACTCTTGAAGAATGAATTAAATCCAGAGGAACCACCATGAAGAACTCCGGTAACGAAAGGATGATGAGATAGAATGAAGGAAGAAAGAATAAGATTACGCCTTGCGACGAATAAGATGGGGATTCTGACGAAATGGCCGAGGAAAATTTGAACTCCGGGAAAAGAAAAGAGGAAAGCACCTGGAACTAGAATTTATTCCTCATGAACAAACTCCGAAGAAAAGGATTAATCACTTTGAGGAAATAAGAATAAGATTTATTATATGCTTATCCTTCATCAAATTAAATTGATGACAAGCAAATGATTTTGCATACTACTTATTCTTCTTGAAAAGGATTAAGGGGGGTAAGTCATAAAACTTGAGAAAGTCTTCATGAACCACCGGTAAGATTCGAAAGAACGAATGGATTAAAATGATAAACAAGGAAAAAGAATCTTGAACGAACCATCGTTAGAATTCGGAAATGACTGATGAAAGAGAATGAAACACCGGGAAGGATTAGAAGAACCAATATCCTCGAGGGGATTTAGATGCAAAAGGACAAAGAGATCATGAGTTGATTAAAGAACACTTGAAGGAAGCACCGGAATAATTGGATAACGGTAACTGAAATGTGAGGACGGAGAATTCTTATGGAACGATGGCCTCCGAAAAACAACTCCTGACATACTCCGGATGGATGAAAAGAATATCTGGCAAATGGAATAATTCACGAGGGTAGCAAGAAACTAGAACCACGAATCTTCGAGAGAACGGACAAGATTTAGAGGAAAAACTCTTCTTCGATCTTCAAATGATGACGAGAAACAACACCAAAATTATTGAGATACTCCGGAGGAATGAAAAGTGAAGAGGTTGAGCCAACAATGAAAAGAGTTTGAAAACAGTCTTGGAGAAGGCATGTGACTAATGGAATCCATTCTTATGTCACACTTTGAAAAGAATTGAGAAAAACTCCAGAATAATTAGAAGAGTCAGGTAAGATCCTGGGAAAAGACCTGTGGGTTAGGGCCCACTCAAAAGATACACCGTTGGAAAGGGATGTTGAACAGATAGATGATGCACTGGAACAATTGAAATATTTGAATGAGGTGATAACCTCGAATTAATTCGAACACATACAAATCTCCTAAGATGTCTTCAGCACTCCGGAAGGATAAACTGGCGAGAGGCGAACGAGCAGGGAAAACACTTGATCCGGGGAAAAGAATGTGACCCACCCGAAAAACTTGAATTGAATCCACCAGAAAGAAAAAGAGATGAAGAATGACGAACGAGACGAGAATTCACCGGTTGAAACAATTGACGAAAGACTGGAGAGGCTCCACACGAATGAAATTGATGGT
>NC_057804.1:539328873-539333340 GCF_018294505.1 Triticum aestivum | reverse complement strand
GGGGGGCGGGAAAACAAAAGCAACTTGGAAGGAGAAACGACGAATATCTTGAAGAGAAAACACCGGTTGAAATCATTGAGGAGAGAGAGCAAAAACTTCCCACGAGTAGGATGGATACTCTATTACGGACTCCGGCTCCGAGAAGAAGAAGGGAGGGCGGGTGGGAAATAATACAACTGAGGATTGAACTCAATGATGAAGAGGCTCGAGTCGACTTGACGTGAAATGCACCGAATCAAAAGAGCTGAGAACCAGCGATCGGAAAACCAACTATGTGAACCTAAAGAAAGATTTGAAAGGGAAGAGAAGTAATTCAAAACACCTACGTCAAGATTCCTCACCCGAGCGATGAAGGGGCTGAGGAGTAAAAAGAATTCCTACTCTCCGATATAACTAGACTCCAAAAATAGTTTTCTTCTAGACTCAACAACGGCCAAACTACACGATCAATCAAGGGGGCTCCTAAGGTCGGTCGAGGCTCTGATACCAACTTGTCACGCCCAAGATGCGACCCTATCCTAAAGGAACTCGAAGGTCCCACCAAGGATAGAAGTGCATCTTGAAGACGCTTTTGCAAGGTGGATATCATTACATCAACATTACATAATAGATGGGGATACATACAAGAGGCATACAATGCCACACGAATACAATATCATCTTACATAAGAGCACCATCCAACTATGGATGAAACACAAAAAGAAACTCAGACGACATCCACCCTGCTAGCCCAGGCTATCGACGAATACAATATCATCAAAGAAGAAGCAGAAGAAGAACTCCAAAACAAGCAAACATCGCTCTCGCGTCATGATCATCGCATAACCTGTACCTGCAATGGTTGTTGTAGTAATCTGTGAGCCATGAGGACTCAGCAATCCCATTACCATGGGTATAAAGACTAGCAAAGCTTAATGTGAAAGGAAGGGGGTAAAGTGGTGAGGTTGCAGCAGCGGCTAAGCAAGTATGGTGGCTAACATACGCAAATAAGAGCGAGAAGAGAAGCAAAGGAATGGTCGTGAAGCTAGCAATGATCAAGAAGTGATCCTGAACTCCTACTTACGTCAAACATAACCCAAAACCGTGTTCACTTCTCGGACTCTGCCGAAAAGAGACCATCACGGCTACACACGCAGTTGATGCATTTTAATTCGTATCTGGTGTCAAGTTATCTACAACCGGACATTAACAAATTCCCATCTGCCTATAACCGCAGGCACGGCTTTCGAAAGATTATACCCTGCAGGGGTGTCCCAACTTAGCCCATGATAAGCTCTCGCGATCGGCGAAGGATATACCTTCTCCCAGGAAGACCCGATCAGACTCGGAATCCCGGTTTACAAGACATTTCGACAATGGTAAAAACAGAACCAGCAAAGCCGCCCGATGCGCCGGCAATCCCGATAAGAGCTGCACATATCTCGTTCTCAGGGCAACACCGGATGAGACTAGCTACGAGTAAAACCAACCCTCAAGTTGCCCCGAGGTCGCCCCGCAGGCAGCTCAGTTCGGACCAACACTTAGAGAAGCACTGGCCCGGGGGGCTAAAGTAAAGATGACCCTCGGGTTGGCCTACCCAAGGGAAAGGTATAGGTGGTGGTGAGGCAAATGGTAAAACCAAGGTTGGGCCTTGCTGGAGGAGTTTTATTCAAAGCGAACTGTCAAGGGGGTCCCATAAATCACCCAACAGTGTAAGGAACACAAAATCCGGGAACATAACACCGGTATGACGGAAACTAGGGCGGCAAGAGTGGAACAAAACACCAGGCATAAGGCCGAGTCTTCCACCCTTTACCAAGTATATAGATGCATTAATTAAATAAGAGATATTGTGATATCCCAACATAATCCTATCCGCCATGGAGCAATCTTCAACTTCACCTGCAACTAGCAACGCTATAAGAGGGCTGAGCAAAGCGGTAACATAGCCAAGCAATGGTTTGCTAGGAGGGGTGTCAAAGGTTAGAGGTTCATGGCAATTTGGGTGGCTTGATGAGCAAAAGATAGGTAACGCAGCACAGCGATAGAACGAAGCAACTAGCATAGCAAAGATAGTAATGCGATACAAGGTCACGGTCATCTTGCCTGAAATCCTGCTAGGAAGAAGAACGAGTCCATGAAGAAGATGAAGCCACGAAGATGAACCAAGCGTAGACGAACGAATCCTCACGATCGCACGAAACAGGAACTATCGAGAAGAAGCACACAACATAGTAAACACACCACACATATACAAGACATGATGCACAACCAAGCATGAAGCAAGACAAGACTACATGAATCTAGTCATGGCAAGAGATGATGCATACAAGAGCAACACACCAAGGCAAGTTTAAATAAGGCCGGAAGCAACATATAGCAATTTCGGTAAGTCCTCATATGCAAATTTCGTAGTTGGTCCAGATCTGAATAAACCTTATGTTCAAGTTGTTAAACAGCAAGTTAAGATGCACAAAGATGATCTACATGAGATTCTAGTCAAGTTACATATAAAGTTCATTTAGTTCGGAGCTACGGCCTAAAAGATATGAGCAAAACAAGTCAAGCATGGCATTGATGCAAAATGCATACAAACATCAAGAAAAAACCTCAAAACAAGGATGCAACATGATAATATGAAACTACATGCAAAATCAAGCAAGTTTCATATAGAGCCCACTCAAAACGGAGCAACGGTTCAACACATACACTCTATACAAGGTATAGCAACAATCTGTCCAAAACAACAACTAGGCATATTGCAAGCACCAAAACCACATGATACAGGACCTCAAAAGAAAACAAAAGGCATGGGCATGATGTACAGGTAAAGCATAACAAAACATGGACACTGAGCTATCCCCAGAAATCACTAGAACATGCTCCAAAACACATGGCAAGATTGCAAATAATATCAGTTTCAGACTTTGAAGAAAATAACATCAGGTTGCAAAGTTTAGAGCTATCAAACAACATGCTACAGGAACTTATCATGGAAAACAAAGGCATGGCATGAATATTCTAAACCCATAGAACAAAAGTCCCTTACTGACCATGAGCCAAAAAGGATCAGAAGATATGATGGCACCCATGTAAACATGGCAAGTTATATTACAGATTCAAACATGGCAGGAACAACGATAAGTAGGCATGTAGATGAGCTTGTACCACTCACCACAGAGCATTACATGGCAAGACAAGGCAACCAACAGCAATAAGGCATATTTATGAAGCTAAGCATGGCAAGAGAAAGTCCATAGGGTACATGGATCACTAGCAACAATCATGGCAACAACTGAACTTAATGTTAACAGGCTGACAGCAACATTATTTAGCAACTTTCGAGCAAGATAACAACAAGCTACATCAGGCTATAAATGCAACCAGGGGCATGGATGGATAGAGCATGACATGTATAACAAAACAACCTTAGTGAACATCTCCAGATTATGGATAGAATGACTTGTAGCAGCAGGTTTACATAGCATCACGAAATAACAGATTCAGCCTAGCAAAATAGCAACAACAAGTACCCTACTAAACAAGCTTGATTCACTCACCACAAGTCATTGCATGACAAGATAAGCATAGCATCAGCAAGAAGACATGTTTATGAAACAAACCAAGGCAAGAACAAGTTCATAGCATGCAATGACCAACTACAACAACCTTGGCAAAATTGAATAACATGTAAACAATCTGCCAGGAAACATTTTGTAGCAAAAGTAGAGCACGAAAATGACATGCTAGACTACTCCATAATTGCAACCAAGGGCATGAATGGATATATCATAACCATATGTTAAAAATACCCTTACTGAAGTATCTCAAAATAAGCATGGATCTCTCTGTAGCATCAAGTTTACATGGCATCAAAATAACAGCAGAATCGGGACTAAAATCAGCAACATCACGAAGCCTAGTTTGCATGCTTGTGCTAGTCACCACATTGATCACAAAAATACATGGTAAGCACCACTGTAAAGGTGGCATGACATAGATGAAAACACATGTAGACATCAACCTCATATGATGCACACATCAAACATGGCAAAAATGACAAATGAGCATGTTCTGTTAACAGACAGCAGACAACATCATATAGCACTCTTGCAACGATGATTCAGGCATCAAGATGAGCTCAAATGAACATGATGCAATTTAATGAAATGAAGTACTCGTTGAGACGAACAATTTGACATATTACACGCACGAAATAGAGCAGTATGCATGGAGATATGATGCGATGAACATGGCATGATAATGTCAAAATATTTCGGGACAGTGGAAATCGGGGTTAACCTTCGCGGACTGGATCTGGATCTGAGGGTTCGAGCACGGGAACCGAGGTCATCAGGGAGATCACCGGAGATCCTGGGGAGGAGGCCGGGGATGACCGTATGCGTCGGATCCGGCGGGGGAAGCGACTCCGGCGGCCGGAGCGGGTGGATTCGGGCGTGGGATCCCCGGATCCGGTGATGGCGGGGC